>NW_026705132.1:0-50001 GCF_029867415.1 Vicia villosa
AAAAGGGATCAAGTGAAGCTCTTGGATCACCTTGATCTGACTCAAGATTAAGGGGGAAGAAGATTCAAAGGATCGACATAATTGGTTTATGGTTTATCGCTTTGTTATCTTCTTTGTATAAACTGCTTTCAACATTAATGAAAGATTTCCCAATTTCAGTTTGGAATTGGGGGCAGACGTAGTCGTAGCGAGGACGATCGATGAACTGCCTAAACAAATATCGTGTTCTTGTCGCTTTTACCTTTTCATTTACGTTCTGTTCATATTCGGTTATAATAGCAAATTGATCAACGATTCGAGTGTTAAGATTGTGAATTAAGAACTTATATAAACATCACAATCCATCACACATTGAATCACCATCAATTTGATCATTATCACCAAGTGTTTGTGTTTTTGCTTCTTTCACTATTACTGCATTGCAAACGTCGTTCATCATTTAAGAAGTTAATTGATTTTCAATAGAGCGACGTATTGATTCTATAGAGTATTCTCTTATCGTTTATCTCAAGCTGGTTAGTGGTTTTAACACATATACAATCGTTTCAATAGTGGTTCGGAATAGACGCGAGTCGATTCAGAATCACTCCCGCTTAAAGTTCAATTAATTCCGCAAAACTGTGAAAGATCTATTCACCCCCTCTAGATCCTAAGGCCAGCGTCTAACATAGGTTGCCTCCACTAGTGCTGTGATAGGAAGGTTACGAATGCCTTTGAAAACTCCATTCATGGATTCTACCAGATTTGTCGTCATATGGCCCCATCGCACGCCTTTTTCATAAGCCCTTGTCCATTTCTCCCTGGAAAGGTTATCTATCCAAGTTCCTGCATCTGGATTTGTCAGTACAATCTCACTCCGATAATGCTGGAATGTAGGTTATGTTATTGCATAACCAGCAATGACCAGGGCCTTCCTGAGATGCCTATCCTTGATCTCCCGCATGAAGTTCTGGGCGATGTGGCGAATACAATAGACGTGTTTTAATGGTGGGTCATGCCATCCGTTTGCTGGATTGTTATAAGCACTCTCAATAGAAGCGTGCCTATTAGAGATTAAACAGAGGTCAGGCTGAGGAGCAACATGTTCTCGGAGGTTCCTTAGAACGAAACTCCAAGCCGCGACAGTTTCACCTTCAACAATTGCGAACGCCACTAGAAATATATTGCTGTTCCCGTCCTGTGCAACCGCCATAAGCATGGTTCCCTTGTATTTGTCATATAACCATGTTCCATCAATTTGAAATATGGGTTTATAATGTGCAAACCCTCGTACGCAAGGTTTGAACGCCCAAAAAAGGCGATGGAATATTTTGTTTCCTTGGACAGGGTTTCCATCCGGGGCATGCGCGGGCAGTGTCTTTAGAATATAAACAGTGTCAGGTGCGTAAGTTTGTAGCGCAGTAAGGTAGCGGGGAAGAATTTTGTATGACTCCTCCCAATTGTCGTAGACTTTTTCAATTGCCTTTGTTTTTGCAACCCACACCTTTTTGTAAGATGGAGTGTAGTTGTAGGTTGTAACGATATGCGAGATAATATTTTTGACCTTCAAAGACGGATCAGAGCTTATGAGAGGCAAGATCTCCTGACAGATAAGATCGCGCCTGAGTTTCGTATGATCCTGGGAAGTGTTAGGGTTAACACATGTGTGTTGTTGCGTAATCGACCCTATGACCCATGCATTACTTCTCTTACTATAAGAAGCCAACAGTCTGAAGCCACATTCTGGATTTTTACAAGTGATTACATATCGTTCCAGGTTTGAACTATCTACTTCAAAATCAACGTTGTGCGCCATGTGCCATTATTTTATTGTTCTAAGACATGCCTCCTTAGAAGGAAACTTGTCTCCTTCCTTTAACTCATCGTCATTTTGGATGTACGGTGTGAAGAAGATGTCGGATGATGGTTCGTCACCTTGCAGGTTCAAGTTACTCATATGTGCTGGAGGTGCATACACATGAGCAGGAGGCACCGACATGTGTTGCTCTTCGTCGGATTCCTCGTTGACCATGTCGTCAAATTCAGTTTCCAGATCTTCTTCTTCCTCATCTATAACATCAACCTCTTCTTGCTCGTTGACTGGTGGATCAATAACTTGCGACTGGACAATATGAGTTTCTTGTGTCTCAACCTGTATAGTAACGTACAGCTCGATGGAATCCAAGCCAGAATATTCGTGGGTAGCAAACATATCTTGGAGGTCTTCGTCATTTGCAATCTCCATCTCATAAAACTTGACGGTGTTGTTGTTATTGAAAGAAGGACATTGGTAAAAAATGTTTGCAATAGGACCCATTGCAATCTTAGCCTGAAGTCGCTGAATGAAGGATGTAAAGGTGGCTCTTTTGCTTAACAAAAATGACACAACTTGAGTGTTTCTCATTACAAAACCGACTATTTCATGTGAGTAAGTCTCAATGTTTAGATGGGCATGTACCAAGTATTGGGGAGATGAAGCCATTGTTTCGGGTTAGTGTTTGGATGTTGTAATATCAGGTGATAATAGGCAATATTGTTTGTGTGTGTTGTAATGTTTAGAAATATTGGTTGTCTTATATAGGTTAATGCTTTATTGCACAGTGTTTACCAACATGCTCACAGTTTTGCATTGTCTCAAGATGGTGAGACGCACGCTGATCTAGGTGTCTCCCAAGATTCCAATATGACGAGACTAGACAGACGCACGTTGATCTAGGTCTGTCCCAAGATTCCAACATGACGAGACTAGACAGACGCACGCTGATCTAGGTTTGTCCCAATATTCCAACATGACGAGACTAGACAGACGCACGCTGATCTATGTCTGTCTCAAGATTCCAAATTGAATGTAAAATACCAACACACAATGGTAAATGTCTGTTAGCTTAATTAATGTTTGCACCAACCACAACTAACACAACAACCACATTAATTTTAATTAAATGATCCAGCGTTTGCAACACAAAACAACTGGTAGAACACGGAATTACATTGCAACAAATAAAATAACACAAAACAACTGGTAGAACACGAAATTACATTGTATCAAATAAAATAACACAAAACAACTGGTAGAACACGAAATTACATTGCAACAAATAAAATAACACAAAACAACTGGTAGAACACGAAATTACATTGCATTAAATAAAATAACACAAAACAACTGGTAGAACATGAAATTACATTGCATCAAATAAAATAACACAAAACAACTGGTAGAACACGAAAATACATTGCAACAAATAAAACAACACATAATTTAAACTACTCAAGTATCACTGCAAGAACAAGTGGATTTTCAACGCCTCGGTTAACTTCTCCACTGTGTGTCCAAAACATTAGATCCACATCCACATCGTCTTTCACACGATCCCAATAATACATGTAGGTTCCTTCTGGGTTATTATCTGTCAACGTAATGTATGGACAACGATAATCTATTTGTTTAACTTTCCTGGTTGGACCATCCAGTTGACGAAACCCGATGTTGATGGCTGATCCGCTGTCGCGCACGAATCAAAAACGAGTATTTTGTAAAATAGTAGTTTAGCGGTAACGACAACTCGAATATCGTTCTCACAAGGATTCTTGTATTATATTAACTAATCAAAATCGATTAAGGGGGGTTTGGTTTAGGATCAATATAATAATAACAGAGTGAAAAAGTGATTAAAATAAGTGATTATGTAAATAAGCTAAAACGGCAATTCTACTGATTCGGTTACCGACTTATCTCTGGTTCAATAAACTTCAATCCCCTAAGCGGATTCTATTCCCTTACCGATTACAACACCAAATAACAAGCAAACTTGATATTATAAGATTTCATTCCTATTTTCCGAATTAAGCAAACGGATCAGCGCTATCACGAATTAAGCAAACGTGATTCTAACTTACGCAGTTTAACGATTAAGCAACGATAAAATACGATAAAGGTAAAGGAACATCAATCAATCGGTATAAATCAATAATATTCTATACAACTCGAATTAAGCAAACATGACATATAGATTAATATCAAAAGGGAGAAGAAATTGGATTAAAGATTAAAAACCTCAAAGTATTGGAAACCGTAACCAGCAGAAATTGCCTTCAGGGATTAGTTCCTCATCATTCGTACAAAGCTTTCAAAATTATTTCGTGAAAAGTAAAAGTGACAGTAAACACTACGGCCAGACCTAGGTACTAGAGAGAAACAAGAATTCGGGTCATAACCCAACTGGGTCAAACAGACATAACCCAGGCCCAAAACTAACGATCCAAAACTAAATAAAAAACTATTGCTGCAACTTCAAACACAATTCTAGAAAATATGCGTTTCAAATCTGACTTCGACTCCAACACGAGAATTGTAGCTCTTTCTCTTAGCTTTCCGACGATTATTAGAACGCGTTGATCTGATTCCCAGAGCTCCAGTTATGATCATTTTAGTGCAGACTGCTAATGCTGAAAAATAAAGTGCAAAAATCAAATAAAGGCACAAATAAACTAAATTATAAAAACATCATAAAAAATAAAAATAAACAAAATAAACCATGGAAATGCCTAAGTAAAAACATAGAGGAATGTGCATCAAAATGCACTGATCAATGGCTTTAACAATTCTCTTGAAATCCCAATGCGGGTTCAGACAAACCCGCATGTGACTACCTTCCTCAAAAAAGACTACAACCCAAACTGAATTCATTTATAAGTATTTGCAGTAAGAAGAAAAAAAGAGTTAATACTTCAACTCCACACACACACACACCTCTATTTATAGAAGAGCGTACCACTTGTAGCAAGTATTTTTTAGCGGGTAAATATGGCAGGAAATATTGTTGTTAATTATTTATAACTTAAATATTTATTGGCGACTTCGTAACGATAAAATATCAATTCATTGAAATATGCATTGAGCATTTGATTGAACGGTACAGAAGTTACAGAAATGATAAAGAAACTGCGGCATCTAGGATATTACAACGGTTAAAACAATGTCTTCTCTGTCCTCCATCATCCGAGTGCATTGGATGTCATCTTCCATAGTCTCCCACCAACGCTGCCTTTCAAGAAAAACACCACCCCTTGTTCTAAGCCTCTTGATAGATCTGATTTCTTCCCCGGGACTGTACTCTCTATCCAAAAACCTCAGGATGGTTCTCTTAAGTTGGTCCATGGAATGGATATTCCAAAACATAACCGGCATGGGAGGTTTGACAGGAGAGAAAATGACGTGCCCGTTCCTTCGACGATACTCCGGTTGAAAGTCGAATCGCCTCACAAGTGGTGGAGGCTCAGAGCTCCGGTGCGTGCTATCTGGCCTTATGCGAGATCTCATTTTTATTTCGTGTGTGTAGTCTTATGCACACAAGAAACCCTAATTTATAGAGGGACGGGCGCCTGACTTACGGTCCATAGCACAACTAGGGTTTCCACTACATGACAAAACAGAAACCCTAATTTTCAAAAAAAATTAGGGTTTGTACTAATGCGCCAAATGGAATGGCGCATATGTTATTTTTGGTTCCTGGAAGGCGCCAAATGGTTTGGCGCATTAGTGTAAATTTGAAAGAACATGCCATTCCATTTGGCGCATATGTATTATACATGTGGTCCCCACCTGGTTCCCACATGGTCCCCACCTGTTAACGTCTTAATAATTTCTGTGTTTTGCATGCGTCTGAAATGATTCCTGCAAGTTTGCATGCGTCTGAAACGATTCCTGAAACGATTCCTGAAAAGATTCTTGAAACGATTCCTCCTAATATTGCATGCATGCAACCCTATCTGTCACCTATTTCTGCTCTGCATGCATTTCACCATGTCCTGTCACCGAAAGTTATGTTGCATGCATGCCAACCACTTCTGCACAAGCAACACCTAGCAATTTTGAATGTGTTGACATGTCCAACATGCAGCTTGTTACCGTTTTAGCCTCATCACTATATATATTACCTTGGCCTCTGCAGATTTCTCATCACCATCACTCATTTACTCTCACAATAATCATTTTGTTTTCAAATTCCAGATTTCCAGTGTTCAACCATGTCTCTCTTAACAATGGGTGATACGCACCGCGGAACCGTGGAGAACATCGCATTCTATGTAAGTATTTTACTATTACATTAATAACATGCATCTGTCTATTATGTTATAACTGCATACTAATGCATACATAATTATTTTCAGGATGCTTCCCGATTCCGGACTCGTAGTCACTCGATCATCGCTTCAGACGAACGCATAAGACCCTACTTAGAAGTTGCTGGTTTCAGACCCATTAGCAGCATCACCGAGGCTTCCATAGATCACAAATTTATTCTGGCCTTGTTAGAACACTGGAGGCCGGAGACACACACTTTCCATCTTCCAACAGGGGAGTGCACCATAACCCTGGAGGATGTTCACATGCTACCAGGCCTTCTAGTAGACGGTAAGGCAATTAATGGTTGTGTAATGCAAGCAAATTCCCTATGCTATCAGGCATTGGGTATAGACTTGATAGAGGGACAAGTTGGTGCTAGGAGACAGGGTGTTAACCTTAAGATGTTAAAGGACTATTATTCAAATTTTCGGTTGGATGATGATTTTTCCCAAGAAACTATACTTCAGAAAACCAGATGCTACCTGATCTTGCTAATTGGAAACGTTTTGTTTCCAGATAGTACCGGTAACACCGTTAATTTTATGTATCTACGTTTATTAATGGATTTTACTAGAGTTAGTCTATATAGTTGGGGGTCTGCAGTGCTGGCTACGGTGTACCAATCCCTGTGCAAGAACGCAGAATACGATTCTTGCACATTCTATGGATGCGCTCTGTTGGTGCAAGTGTGGGGGTGGTGGAGGATGCCTATAATGGGCCCGATTAACATAACCAGTTGGACCTTTCCGTATGCAATGAGGTAACTTTTTAATTCAAATTTTTCATGCAGAATTAGTGGATTATGATTTACTCTAACTAACACATTTAATTTGCGTTTTAGATTTTGCGTGAAAAAAATGGACTTCACAAAAAATCCGCGGTCAAATATCACAATGTACCGCCAGCTGATTGATCACTTACGACCCGAGGATGTATTATCTCTAATCTTTTGCTCTTTTATAAGTGTATTTTTTATAAATATTTGACCGAAATAATGTATAACTCTTATGCATGCAGTTTAAATGGAGACCGTATCTCGATTGCGACCATGAGCCTAGAGGTGCAGATGCAGCCATTTGGACTGCAAAAACTTGCCTGATCCGGTACAACATCATCGAAATGCATCATAGTGACCGGGTCAAACTACAGTTCGGAATGCATCAAGGTATACCCGATCCTCCAGTTGACTTGGGAGTGTGGCACCTCAGACGAGTCAACCATCAGTGGAATCACCAAAACTGGAAGGATTACGCACCCAAATGGCGCCAGATGTGGAAGGACCGTCGCCAATATGTCCTCGACTTCCCCGTGAGTGATCATGAGATGAAACCGTCCACAGAATACATGAGTTGGTACCGTACGGTTACCATCCCTAACTTATTTATTGCAGATCCGTTCTACTTAATAGACCCCCGTGCTCACAACTACATCCTACCCCAATAACAACCTGAAGAGGAACAACAACAACAACAACGACAACGACAACAACGACAACAACAACGACAACAACAACTACAACAACGACAACAACTACGACAACTACAGCAGCAACAACAACAACAACAAGAACAAGAACAAAATCAGTACACCAACCAACAACAACAAGAACAAGAACAAAATCAGTACACCAACCAACAACAAAATCTGTTCCATACTCCGTCCCGTTCTGCCCGCAACTATCGGTAAGAAAATTTGTTCCAATCACAGTCTCAACCTTTCTAAGAAGCTGAAGACCAACACCATTCCGCTAGCCAATACCAGACCCATTCGCAACCACTTGGCTTTGCAGGTTACACAGGGTCCACAAGGTTCTTCAAACAAAACATTGAGTCCGGTTCGTCAAGCCTCCATCTAAGTCCCGACGATGGTCCACATGCTGAATCATCTCACCGTGGCACCCCTTTTGGCTATGCAACACCGTCGAACCAATTTGGATTTTATCAAGGTAGTTCTAGTGCTGCTGGGTGCTACGTATCGGAAGTCGTGTCCCAACCTACTCCCCCACCACCAGTTAACAATTTTGAGGGCTTGGGTAACCGACTTTACGACAGTCGGTTTCCAGAAAATTATGGTGGCGTTGACGAATTCATAGACAACGACATGCGGAACAACCCACTTCCAGGCCCAGTTACACAGACCCAGCAAGAAGCACGAAGGGGTAGGGGTGGTGCTAGGCTTCGCGGCGGCATCAACGAACGCACTAGACGTCCGATAACAAGACCTTCGTGCGGAACAGATGGTTATCTTGGCGATGGACGCCATTAGGCATTTTATTATGTATTTTGTTATGTTTTCTTTAATCAATTGTTGTCGATATATCGTTTCTCTTAAATTAATGAAATTTGTTATTTCTGGTTTTTATATATAGCCCCGTTGTTTCGATTTCGAATAACGGATGTCAAAATAGATTTTCTAAATTTAATTATAAAAACTAAAAAAAAAAAATTTAAAAAAAGGTATTTGCCTTAGGCGCCAAATGGTTTGGCTAATAGGGAAAAAAATACCCTAATGCGCCATTCCATTTGGCGCAATCAATTAAGAATTTAGGGTTTGCCAAATGATTTGGCGCATGCACCCCTTTTCAACACTTATGCGCCATTTCAGTTGGCGCATCCACCTACCCGGGGTCCCAAACCTAAACATTTTAGTAAATATCCCGAAAACATGATTTTTTTTCGTAATTTTTTTATTAAACCTGGTTATTTAAATTTTTTTTCTAATTTCTTAGGAATATTATTTTAATGTGTTTTAATTGTGACTAATGTAGTAGTGATGCCTAATTGTTTAAAATTAGTTTCTTAGGAACATCATCTCATCACTCACCTCATAATCTTTTCACGTTTATATTTTCCTAAAGCAAAAGAATCAATCAAAACTCTCCAATATCCCACAAACTTTCTTTCAACTCCAACACCAAATCATCATTATCTCTCACTTTTCTTTCCTCACTCAATCAACAACCTAAAAGACCAATACACTAACATGCCCATGCTCTCTCTCAACTCATCTTTATCTCCTTACATCTTCAAAACTCTCTTGAACTCAATATCATTGGAATTCAAAGTTCTAACCTCTAATTTCCAATACCTCAAACAATGGAATCTCCAATCTTCCTCAACCTCGCCTCTCTAAACAACATGTTCTTCTTCACACTTACCCAAAACAAAAAACCCCAACTTTGTTAAGATACAAAAACACAGACAAGTTTCACATGGAGATTCACAAAAACACAAACAAGAAATGGGGAGGTTCCAAAAAGGAATCAAAATGGAAGAAGATGATTTTCTTCAACACTTCAAAAACCACCCAAAAACCACCTCAAGAATTTCTCTGCCCCATTTCTGGTTCTCTCATGTCCGACCCTGTAATTGTCTCCTCCGGCCATTCCTTCGACCGAACCTCAATCCAAGCCTGTAAAAATCTCAACTTTACCCCTCAGCTCCAAGATGGCACCACCCCCAATTTCACAACCCTAATCCCAAATCTCAACCTCAAATCCTCAATTCTCAAATGGACCCAATCCCAATCCAAATTCCAAACCCAAACCAACCAAAATCTCACCACAACTGAAAACCTCGTACGTACGTTAATGTCCTCAAAAAAACATCAACAACCCCCAAACGACATCGTATCAGTGAAAAACGACCAAGAAAAAGAAACACTACAAATCCCAATCTTAACACCACGAAAAACCTCGTACTCGAGCTCAGAGGAATCCATAGCTACTGCCACGTCATCATCATCGACAACAACACCAAAATTTCAAAGCTACTGTTACTCTTCACCTTCCTCTTCCGAAATTGAACCTTCAACATCACCAGAAGAAGAAGAATTCGTGGCCAAGCTCAGAAACCCTCAATCGATTATAGTAGAAGAAGCTCTAATCTCTCTCAGAAAAGTCACGAAAACGAAAGAGGAATCTAGGGTTCAACTCTGCACCAATAGGATACTCTGTTCTTTGCGTTCTTTGATTTTATCCAAAAACGACGTCGTAAGAGTCAACGCTCTTGCTTCATTAGTCAATATTTCACTAGAGAAAGTCAACAAAGTGAAGATCGTACGGTCGGGAATTGTTCCACCGTTGATTGAGATTTTGAAATTTGGATCCTGTGAATCGCAGGAACATGCTTCGTGTGTGCTCTTTAGTTTAGCGCTTGATGATGATAATAAAACTGCGATTGGTGTTTTGGGTGCTCTTTTGCCTTTGCTTCACGCGCTTAAGTCGGAGAGTGAGAAGACGCGTCATGACTCGAGTTTGGCTCTTTGTCATTTGTCTTTAGTGAAGAGTAATAGGGTTAAGATGGTTAAACTCGGGTTTGTTTCGGTTCTTTTGGGAATGGTTAAGTCGGGTTATATGATGGATCGGGTTTTGTTGATTTTGGGTAATTTGGGGTTTGGGCCGGATGGTCGGGCTGCGATGTTGGATGCGGGTGTTGTGGAGTGTTTGGTGGGTTTGTTGGATGGAACTGAGTTGGATTCTGAGTCAACTCGAGAGAGATGTGTTGGGATTTTGTATATACTAAGTCATGGCGGGTTGAGGTTTAAGGCGGTGGCGAAAGAGATTAGGGTTGTGGAAATGTTGCAAAAGATGGAGAAAATGAAGAGTGAAAAAGCTAATGAGAAGGTGAAGAGGATATTGGAAATTATGAGTGAGAAGGAGATGGAGGAGGAAGAGGTGGATTGGGAGGAGTTGCTTGACTCGGGGTTCAGTGGTCGAACTATGAGTCGACTCAGTAATGGGTTGGACGAGTCAAATGTTAACTCGAATGAGTTTTGAATACATATGGAATTTTTTGTTTGAAGTATTTTTTAATGTAATTATTAGTTTTTGGTTTTTTCTTTATCATGTCAAAGTTGTTGATGTTCAATTGGGTATAAAATGGAACTCATGCAATTTTTCCATTGTTTTCTTAATTTGAAGTTGAGTGGAGTATAGGAAAACGGAAAGACTCTTTTTAATTGAAGTCATTTTTTTTACTTTTTATTTGGTTTGTGTATAGAGAAGGAAGAATCTATGGATTATTAGTTGTAAAGAGAAATTAGGAAGATAATGTTGTTTTTGGTGGAATAAAAGAAGATGGAGATTAATAAAGTTGTAATTTTTTGGAGCAGAAAGTGCCAAGGGGTTGTTGGTGCATATGCTTATGCTACCACTTTATTCCTACACTTACTACATGTTCTAGCTGGTTATGCTTCCTTTTCATGTCTAAATTTTCTTTTTCAATTCTTTTGCACTTAAATTTTAGTATGTGAGCTGAATAATTAAAGTTCAAATTATATTCTTTATAATAGTTTCAATTAATTTCAACTAGTCAAATCTAGTAACGTGGATCACAAAAAAATCTAATTCCAACAAGATTAATTTTGCTACATATAAATGAACATAATTAGCTATTTTTGAATGTATTGTTGTAAGAGAATTGGTTGGAAGTGGATAGTAATATAGTGTTATTATATGTATGGTTTTGATTCCCCTATGAAATGAGCATTATTTATATTCGTGCAAGCAATATATTAATCTTGAGATTATTCATCTCCTAGAATTATGTACACAAATTTGTTCAATTTGTACCCTTTTTCCATTACATTTTTTCCCACTTCACATGTGTCTAATAAAGTAATAATCTTGTATCAACCAATAGTAGTTATTAGCTGGCTTTAGCAATATAAAAAAAATAGTGAAAGTTAATTTCTTATCATCTTTTCTTTTTTTAAGTTACTTTTCTATCATAAACTTTCACTGAATTATATGAAATGACAACTAATAACTATGAAAATCAAATATTCAGAAATTCACCGTCGGTAGGTGTCTTTGGTAAAAAAAATGTATAAATTAGTTCTTGAGCACCAAAAAGAAATTGGTACTTGAATTTCTTTTGTTAATAAAAAAATTAAAACAATCAAATTTTAGAATGCCAAATATGCATATATGCAACGTATAATAGTCAGATTGATTGTTGTCATCCATCTTCTAAGTGTATATTACTTACATTGACACACTATGATATGCAGCAGCGGTCCACTAGGCCCAATAGAGAGAAGAAACAACCAATTTGGCTTAAGGATTTTTATTATTAATTGGGTTTCTATTAGTTTTATTTAGAAGTTCTATTTTCTTGTGTTGTTGGCCCATGGCCCATTAGTCTTTAGTAACCCTACTATATATTGGATGCCTTTATTTTGTAGAACGTAATGAAAATCTGAAAAGTTATTTCTTATGCTTTTATCTTCTTATGCAATTTAGATCTTGGTAGCTTTGTGTAACCCTAACATTGGTGCTTTCATTTCTTGCCTCTCATTCCTCCCATGGCTCCCCCAAAACCCCCCAATCCCTCTTCTAAAGAAATTTTAGAAGAAGCTCTTCAAATCACTACCTTAAACCTAAACAATGCAATGCAAGAGACACAAGAGCAAATGGATGTAAGATTCCACCAAATCTCTACCGAATTATCCAACCTCCAAACAAGGTTTGATAATGACAAAAGTGTGGAAGACTCTAGATTTGATTCCCTCATGGCTGCCATTAAAAAAATTTCTCTTGAAAAGGAGCTGCAGCAAGCCCTTCTTACCCCTTCTGCTACTGTTCACGGAACAGGTACAACAAGCAGATCTGCTACTGTTCACGGCTCCGGGACCACTGCTGGGTCCGCTACTGTTCACGGAACAGTACCTCCGGTCACCTCAACTACTGTTCATGGAACAGCAGTCACTTCAGGTATGCTACAGAACCTACATTCTAACTCTAGGGTTCCTCCACCAAATTTTCAAAATCTATCACCAACACACACACCCTTGAGAAATTCTGCAACTTTTTCTACTACACACCCCCAACCAACACCTAACTGTTACATTAATCCTCACACCTCCTCAACCTTCGTTCCATACCCCCCTATTCCAACTATCCTATCATCCTCTCAACCTTTCACTATGCCTTTTTCCCAACAGCCCCCATTCTCCCAATTTCCTTCCCAACACCCTTATCCCAATCTCTCTCACATACCACCCCTCCCAACTATTAGAACCCCAAAACTTGATCTCCCTATGTTTGATGGGTCAGAACCCCTTGATTGGTTGTTTCAAGCTGAGCAGTTTTTTAATTTTTATAATATGCCACCAGAAAACCGTTTGTCATTGATTTCATTTTACATGAAGGGTGATGCATTGTCTTGGTTTAAATGGATGCATCAAAGTCATTTGTTAACCGATTGGTTTTCTTTTCTCAAAGCCTTAGAATTACGTTTTGGTCCTTCCACTTTTGACAACCATCAAGCTGAATTATTTAAGTTGAAGCAAGATGGATCGGTGGTTGATTATCAAACCAAATTTGAAAAGTTAGGGAACCAAGTGGTTGGCTTGTCACCGTGTAATACGGTGAACTGACTTTTTATAATCGAAAATGTTGCGGTAAGCAAGAGTCGCCACCGACTTTTATTTTATCCAAATATTAGAAAGGCTAAAAGAACAGAAAAAAACCTTTTAAAGAAAACGGGTTCGGGGGTAATTATGCAAAGGGAAGGTGTAAGGCACCATTTGCATCCATGGTTTTCCATGGGCTCTTAATTGCTTTGCTCTTTGTTTTCAGAAATGTAGAAGAAAAAGATGTGGACTTTGTCGCACGCTCGCGAAAAATGAACAGAGTCGCCACCAATATATTTATCCCATAAAGGAAAGGAATATCAGAAAACCTAACAAGGGAAGGAACAGGGTCTTGCGACCAGAGAATTAAGGTACGGGAGTCGGTTACGCAAGGGGAAGGTATTAGCACCCCTCGCGCCCATCGTACTCGATGGTATCCACCTATGTTTGTTTCTATCTAAAGGGGGTGTACTATGTCTATGTCTAAATGCGAAATGAATGCAGAATGTAGGGAAAACAAAGAATTGTACTCGCACGGGCCCTACCCCGCTGCCTACGTATCCTTTTCAGGAATCAGAGTTACCGTAGCTCGGCTAAAGATTTTCTGTTTGTTTTTGTGTTTTTTAGTTGGGCGGCGTTAACGCTCACGCTCTTGCATAAGGGATCGCCTAGGATGCAATGGAGCGGAGATAACTTGCCCTTAAGAAAAGAGGGAAGAGAGAGAGAATTGGTTTGTGTTTTTTAGGGTAATTCCATGATGACAAAACCCACTACAAGGTCTCGCATCACTTCCTTACTTTGTGTTAAATCTGACCATTTATTAGTGTTTTTTGAAGTGTTTTTGGTTGGTGCTTTTTAAAGGGAATTTATTTGTGACTCAGATCATACCAAAAGAGTTTGTTTTGCATATTTAGAGAACGCACATCGAGGCCTACGCCACAATCGTTTCTCTAAATAACGGTTAAGAAATACATCGAGGCTTCACACCTCAATCATTTCTTCTCCGATAAGTAGGAATACAAAAAGGAGTTCTTTTGTGAATATTTAGAGAATGCACATCGAGGCCTACGCCACAATCGTTTCTCTAAATAACGGTTAAGAAATACATCGAGGCTTCACACCTCAATCATTTCTTCTCCGCTAAGTAGGAAAGAACATACATCGAGGCCTACGCCTCAATCATTTCCTTCCTACCATGAAATATAGCAACGGTATGATCTTCATCGATTTTTATTAAGTATTTTAAAAGTTGAAAAGAAAAGAATGCAATAGGGAACTAATCCTAACTTCTAATCTAAGTTGTCTATACAAGGGAATCAAAATAATAGAAGCTATACAATTTATTAACAAAAAACTATACACGGAATAGGTAAAGGAAGATCAATATGCGACAAATAAAATTGAGAGCTATAGCAAACAAACGATATTCACAAGCACACATACAAAGAAATCGAGACTAAAAATTAATTCCTAAGTCTATTAGAGAATTATTTACAAAGAAGTATTAATCAAAGGAAATTCAAATATATTGTGAAGAAAAAGATTTATTAAAAGGATTAAAACAATTAAGAAAAATCGACAAAAGATCATAACAATTATTTACACACTCTAAAATACCTAAAAATCATTTTTTATGCCCTTTTTTATGTGAATTAGAAAAGAATTATGAGCTAAAAGTTAAAAGAAAACTAAAATTAAAATAAAACTAAACTACAAATCGCCGGGGGGTGCAACAGCAGCTTTAAAAGTGAACTAAACTCAATTAGAAGCACTCTGGGCCCAAAAATAAGGGGGGACGAATAGCATGGGTGCGCAGAGGCCCAATCCAGGATAGGGTGGTGCATTAGCTACGGAGGGGTATGATTCTGAACATGTTACAGGGCCCAAGATCTCGCGGCCCAATGCTCACATTTCACCATTTTCATTTTATTCCATTTGTTTTTTATTTCTTTATTCCCCTTGTATCAGCATTTATCAAGTAGACTATGGTTTTATTATTTGCATGCACTTATTGTAAAAGCAACGTAACATGAGTAGAGCTAAAATATCAATTGGTGCATGGTGACTTAAGTGGGATAAAGACAAAACCGCTCATGGACCAATCAGAATGAGGCACGCGTGGATTCAGTCATATAAGAAATAATGATAACGCCAGAAGCATGGAGACTGGACCAATGGTGAAGTGCCACGCACACCTGAAAAAAACCAGAAAACAGAACACACAGACGCCGGAGCTAGGGCTCCGGTCGTCTTCTCCGGTAGCTTCATCGCCGGAGCTCCAAGAAAATTCTCAGAAATTAAAAACTCTCATATCGCTCCGCTCGGTTTTTCGCGTGGAATACGAATATGGACTCAGTTTCTTCATTAGATGCCTCTAAGATACAAACCGACTCATGCTTTTAAAACTCTGACATCATTAGACTCAACAGAAACGCAAGTTATGAGTATTAACCTACTCAAGTCTACGCACACGATCCAAACATCACATTAGAAAAATACAGAGCATGAGCACAGTGCATACAAGCAGGATTTGAACACATAACGATCACAAATGGACCTATTACGTGTTACTAGGATGTTGAGAAGTTTCAGTGACTTACCTGTGCGTATCTTGAGTGAAGAAAGATTAGAGAGACTCCACGAATCTTGAGGTTCTTTGCTGATGATGACGGTGGATGCGCTTTCGAAGCAATACAAGAAGCCTTTGAGAAATAAACTCAAAGCTGTAGAAGGTGGCAATGTCGTACGCCTCTGTAGGAATCCAAGGCTAAGAGAGAGATATGCAGCTCGGAGGAGGACATGTGATGATGCTGATCAGAGATGGAGTTGGTGGTGATTATGGTTAGATGATGAAGATGAAGATGAAGGTTTGTTGAAGGAGATGAAGATGGAGGAAGGTGCGGATCCGTTATGGAGGTTACAGTTTGTTACAATTTGTAACAAACTTTGAGGGAGGGTGGAAAGAGAGAACCGGGAGAGAAAAGAGAGAGTGAGGAGAAAATCTTTGAGAAATGAAAAAAGTGAGAGTGTGGAAACTGGGAAAAGAAAAAGTGAGTGTGTGTAGTGTGAATTTGTGGAGTGAGGGTCCTTATATAGTGAGAGTGCATGTATGGCTTATGGTGAGGATGCGTGTAGTGTAGCTTTTCCTTCTACTTAGTGAACAAGCTTTGGATGTATATAGTAAGTCTCTCATGAGCTTTTCACGTATGCAGTGATTTGCATGGGAAGATAGTGTAAAGTTGGGTGTGGGCCAATTGCACCATGTAGCATAATCCAAACCTGTCCATGACGTTGACTTTGTGCATGCATAACTCCATGCACAATCAATCAATTGGCACAAACATTTTCTCTAATGGAAGAGGGCATATGATAGAAGATCTTTGGTGTTGGAATGTCTTTGAAACGAGGCCTTGAGGCATGAGAAAACTAGTCACAAATATATGGATAGCCTTATGACGCGCGCAGCCAGCTTCTTGTCAATGCCTCTTTCCAAAACACCAACTTACATGGGCATGGATTTGAAGCTCTATATTTTGTTCCACCCTCAACCAAAAAGTGCAATATTGGTATCAAATGAAAGAAGGCGTGGGATAGAACACTTTGATTATAGGTTTGAATTCTTAACATCATTGTGGCTCTCTCAAATTAGACATGAAGATGGCCCACCATGTGTTCGATGGTATGCCTCGCGTGCCCAGAATTTTATGTCCAGCCAGATGCGTAACTTTGACTTTATGAAGATGAGACTTTGGGGCCTTGTAACTGATCCAATACTTATCACAATGACTAAATTCTTGGCTTGTTGTGTAGAAGACATGGAGTAGAGTGGATGCATACCAAGTTTAAGTTTGTAGGGTTTTTTAATTGCCCTGAAATTGTCTTCAAATATGGCACATCACCTGTTCGATGAATTGCGTCACACGTGCCTAGCAATCTGCCCAGCTTTGTGACTTGAACAAATGAAATTTCCCAACTTCAAACTCTTATATCTCTTGATCCAGGTTTCAAATGGAAAAATGTTCAACTACAAAGTTGTTCTCCTCCATGAGTGGAACAACTTTGATGTTGTAAGTTTCCCCAAAAAGTTCCAGTTGCCACGTGTAAAATGATGATGAGGTGGACTGCTCACTAAAATTTCAAAGGACAAAAATTTTTCTAAGTATAAAACCTTCCCTTTTTGGTATTTTCTATTTTTGGTAATTTTTGTCGAACTCTCGATTTTATTCATTCCTCGACTTTTCTTGACCGATTTTCCATCAAAAGTCAATATTCGAATAATTCTTCTGATTTTGACCCAAAAGTCAACTGTTCTGATTTTCCTCCGATTTCAATGAAATTCCCGATTAATCCACTTCTGACCCATAGAAATCAACTGAACACTTCCACACAAGCATCATGCCACTTCTCTCCATAAAATCAGCTCTTGATCAATGTATTTGACCAAAAAGTCAACTGCGTTGACTTTGGTCAAGAAACCCTAATTTAGGATAATCAGATGAACATCAAGCTTGCACTTTTCAACCAATGCCTTGAGTTGAGGATGAGAGAACCCTAATCCAGGAGGACTTCAATGAACATAGGGCCACATGATTACAGATCCACACATTTGGTAGGAAATCCTCTGCCATAAAAGCTATCCCTTGCTAGTCTCTGATTAATACCAATGATATGAATGCATGAGTTGGATTATGACTTAAATGATGTATGTATGTGAATTATAAGCCAGATGAATAAGGGTAGGACAAATTTGGGGTATGACAGCTGCCCCTATTTAATCGTCTTAAACCTGAAGGTGAGATTGGCGTTAGCCTTTCGAACATTCGAGGTAGAAGAAAATTAAATATCAAAGTACCAGAAATTTGTCCCAAAGAGAGGATGGTATAAATGATATCCTTATTTTTTGTTTTTGTTTTGATATCTGCTGGGGAAAGAGAATTTTTTTGCTTTTTTCTGGTGGATATATTTACAGTGGGAATGGGTTTGAATGGAGATAGCTTATAACGTGGTAGCGGTGCCGACACGGGGTTTTCAAAGAGAATGGTTGTATGAAACAATGACCGAAAGGAAAAAAGATCTCGTACGATCTATGACTTAACACCGACTCGACACCGGGAGAGGACCTAAGCATGATCTTCAGGACTGAAAGAATAGGATCTCTTACGATCTATGACTCAACATCGAAAGAAAATCTCGTGCGATTTTCCACACTTTGGAAAGGAATAAGATCTCGTGGCGATCTTATGACTCAACATCGAAAGAAAATCTCGTGCGATTTTCCACACTTTGGAAAGGAATAAGATCTCGTGGCGATCTTATGACTCAACATCGAAAGAAAATCTCGTGCGATTTTCCACACTTTGGAAAGGGATAAGATCTCGTGGCGATCTTATGACTCAACATCGAAAAAAATCTCGTGCGATTTTCCACACTTTGGGAAGGGATAAGATCTCGTGGCGATCTTATGACTCAACTTCGAAAGAAAATCCCGTGCGATTTTCCACACTTTGGAAAGGAATAAGATCTCGTGGCGATCTATGACTCAACATCGACTCGACATCGAGGGACAAAAGAAGACATTGTGTCAGACATTCATCAGAGCTGAAGATACCTCGCATCGGCACCGTGGTTGGAAGAGATTTGAAATGTAGTAGCAGATATCAATCGGAATTTGTAAGGACATCATTTTGTGTGGGGATGTATTATTGTCTTGATTGAGTGATGATTTGTATTATCTGGCTTATGCTTTGTATGCATGTTTGAATTTTTATGGCGTAATGATCCACTGTAATGGATATGCTACGCTTTCGAGGATGCAATGCTATATGCAATGAATACTATATGCAGAGAGTGCCAAATAAAGGCCCTTGGTGGGACAGAAGAGTAGGATCATTGGGGTCCGTTGCTCGTGATCTTGAGACGCCATTGTGGGTGGGCGTTGAAAACCTCATAGTGCCAAAGATGATTGGCAACTGTGTGGAGGATTAGAACATAACTCTGTTGGGGAGGAAGTGACTTTGCTCGACTTTCCTTACATCCTATACTGCTTGGGGAAACGTGGGTTCTGATGGACACTTCTTTGTCTGCCGTGTAAGGGAGAGACATGGATTTCTTCCGGTGTCTTGTGCTTACCAGTACTGACGAATTATACGCTTGAACTTACACGCGGGATGATGACGACCTTTGTGGCATGTCTTAAGCCAAGATGACGACTAGAACCTGCAACCTGCACAGAAAAACAACGTTTGGATGCAAATGGTGCCCCTTAGAGCACTTTTATGTTTATGTGACATCATGTTTCGTTTTGATTTTGTGGTCATTATTCCCCATGTTTTCAATGCAATGTTTAATAACGAATTAAATCACACCTCGCATGCGAAAAAATGAAAAGCAGGAAAGAACACTTCTTATCAAAAGATCATTTTATTGATGGAATGCCTGCGAATAGGCTTCTGTACAAGGAAGCAACTCCTAAATGAGGTAGTTGCGAAAGGAAAATAAAATGCAAATAGCAAAATGGCAAAGAGAGATGCTCGAGTTTCCATTAAAACTGATATTGCTACAATTCCCATATCCTCGATCCTCTCAATGCTTTGCTTCAGAAGGGTAATGGTTGGATTGATCTGTCCGTTCTGCCAAGGGCGTATAGGGGTCTTTGTGAAAGATATTCAGACTGCAGCCTCTCGCTTTTGATCCCTAACTTTTGCCTGGATCGCCCTTTCGGGTTTTCAATCCAGCGGGATGCCCCTTTTTGCCTAAGTCGCCCTTTCGGGTTTTCAACTTAGCGGGTTATTCTTCTCTTTTTTTTTATCCCTAATTTTTGCCCAAACCCTTTTGGTTTGCCGGGATGCCCTTATTTTTGCCTAGGTACGTCGACCTAGCGGGTCTTTTATGCGTAGTATTTTTTGACTGAGTCTGAATTGACTGGAAGCGGAACGTCTTCCCCATCCATCTTTGTCAGGATTAAAGCACCACCTGAAAATGCTTTCTTCACAATGTATGGTCCCTCATAGTTGGGAGTCCATTTGCCCCTTGGATCGGTATGAATTGGCAAGACCTTCCTTACGACTAGGTCACCTGTGTGGAATTCTCGAGGCCGAATCTTCTTGTCATACGCTTTCTTGATCCTCTTTTGGTACAACTGGCCATGGCAGATAGCAGATAAGCGTTTCTCCTCAATTAGATTGAGATGATCAAGCCTCGTTTGAACCCATTCTGTTTCATCAAGTTTGGCGTCCATCAAGACTCTCAACGAAGGAATTTCCACTTCGACAGGTAGTACGGCCTCCATACCGTAGACAAGAGAGAAGGGAGTTGCCCCAGTTGAAGTACGAACCGAAGTTCTATAGCCATGCAAAGCAAATGGCAACATCTCATGCCAATCTTTATACGTTCTAACCATCTTCTGGACAATCTTCTTTATATTCTTGTTAGCAGCTTCGACTGCGCCGTTCATCTTTGGCCGATAGGGTGATGAATTGTGGTGTTCAATCTTGAACTCTTCACACAACTCTGCCATCATCTTGTTATTAAGATTGGACCCATTGTCAGTGATGATCTTGTTTGGAACCCCATATCGGCATATGATCTCTTTCTTGATGAAGCGAGTAACGACTTGCTTGGTTACGTTCTTGTAAGAAGCAGCTTCAACCCATTTGGTGAAATAGTCGATAGCAACAAGAATAAATCTGTGCCCATTCGAAGCTTGTGGCTCAATCCGTCCAATCATGTCTATGCCCCACATAGCAAAAGGCCAAGGCGACGTCAGAACATTCAGAGGAGTTGGAGGGACATGAATTCTGTCAGCATACACTTGGCATTTGTGACATTTCTTCACATACACATAACAATCACTTTCAATCGTCATCCAATAATATCCGGCTCGCAAGATCTTTTTGGCCATAGAATGTCCATTGGAATGAGTTCCAAAAGATCCTTCATGAATTTCCCGCATGATCAATTCTGCTTCGTGTCTATCCACGCATCTGAGCAAAACTGAATCATAGTTTCTTTTGTACAGGACGTCTCCTGACAAGAAGAATTTGGATGCTAACCTTCGAAGCGTTCGCTTATCACCAATCGTAGCATCTTCGGGATACTCTTGCTTCTCAACATACCTCTTGATGTCGTAATACCATGGCTTTTAATCATACACATCTTCAGTAGTGAGACAATGAGCAGGGAACACATGGGCAGGCTCTTTGTAACGGAGGATCCTTATGTCTGGCATTTCTTTAGGGGAGCTAACTCTGAACATAGCTGCCAAAGTAGCCAAGGCATCTGCCAATTGATTCTCCTCTCGGGGAATGTGACTGAAAGTGATTTCCTCGAAAGCGGGAAGCAACTCCAAGATATAGTCCTTATAAGGAACTAAATTAGGGTGTCGTGTCTCCCAATCACCTCTCACTTGATGTATAACCAAGGAAGAATCCCCATAAACCTCAAGGATCTTGATTCTCATATCAATGGCTGCTTCGAGACCCATTATGCAAGCTTCGTATTCCGCGACATTGTTTGTGCAATCAAAGCATATTCTGGCTGTGAAAGGGATGTGAGTTTGACGAGGAGAAGTCAAAACTGCCCCAATACCATGGCCCATAGCATTTGATGCACCGTCGAACGTGAGAGTCCATCGCTCTCCTGGTTCGGGTCCTTCATTATCGTCCAGTCTCATGATATCTTCATCAGGAAAGTCAAACTTCGTTGACTGATACTCTTCTAATGGCTGATGGGCAAGATGATCTGCAAGGACACTTCCTTTGATGGCCTTCTGTGTGACATACTGGATGTCGTATTCTGATAAAAGCATTTGCCATCGGGCTAGTCTTCCTGTAAGAGCCGGTTTTTCAAAGATGTACTTTATCGGGTCCATTTTGGAGATTAATAGAGTGGTGTGAGTCAACATATACTGCCTCAGTCGGCGAGCAGCCCATACCAAAGCACAGCAAGTTTTCTCGAGTAGTGAGTAGCGGGATTCACAATCGGTAAACTTTTTGCTCAGGTAATAAATGGCGCACTCTTTTCGACCAGACTCGTCATGTTGGCCCAGCACACACCCCATAGATCCTTCAAGCACAGTTAAGTACATAAGAAGCGGCCTCCCGGGAACCAGAGGCATAAGAATTGGTGGCTCTTGGAGATACTGCTTGATCTTTTCGAAGGCTTCCTGACAACGATCATCCCAACGGATATCTTGATTTTTGCGCAGCAGTTTAAAAATGGGTTCACAAGTATCAGTGAGATGAGAAATGAACCTGGCTATGTAATTCAATCTCCCAAGGAACCCTCGGACCTCTTTTTCACTCTTTGGTGCTGGCATGTTCTGTATTGCTCTTACTTTGTCAGGGTCGACCTCAATCCCTCGTTGGCTCACAATGAATCCAAGTAACTTTCCAGATCGCACTCCAAAAGTGCACTTATTTGGATTAAGCCTCAACTTGAATTTTCGCAAACGAGCAAACAGTTTCTCAAGATATACCAAGTGTTCCTCCTCAGTTTGGGATTTTGCAATCATATCATCGACGTACACCTCAATCTCTTTATGGATCATATCATGGAAAAGGGTCACCATCGCACGTTGATATGTTGCACCAGCATTCTTAAGACCAAAAGGCATCACCTTATAACAATACGTACCCCACGGAGTAGTAAAGGTAGTCTTGGTCATATCTTCAGGAGCCATCTTTATTTGATTATAGCCAGAAAAACCATCCATGAAGGAGAACACCGAATACTGAGCAGTGTTGTCGACCAGCACATCAATATGAGGCAGAGGGAAATCATCCTTCGGACTTGCCCTATTCAAATCTCGGTAGTCAACACACATGCGTACCTTTCCGTCCTTCTTAGGAACAGGTACTATGTTTGCAATCCAAGGAGGATACTCACACACAGATAAGAAACCAGCCTTCAACTGTTTTTCAACTTCTTCCTTGATTTTCAAAGCCATATCAGGTCGAGTTCTTCGTGGTTTCTGCTTTACAGGCGGACATTCTGGTTTGAGCGGTAACCTGTGCATAACTATATCTGTGTCTAAACCAGGCATGTCTTCGTATGACCAGGCGAAGATGTCAACATACTCACGAAGCAGCTCAATCAACCTTCTCTTTACATCATTTTGCAAAGCGGCCCCTATCTTGACTTCTCTCTTTGCTTCTTCTGAACCGAGGTTGATGATTTCTATGGCTTCTTGATGCGGCTGAATAGATTTCTCCTCTTGTCTCAAAAGTCTTGCCAATTCTTCAGGGACTTCACAATCTTCCCCATTATCCTCATCAGCTTGGTCAATTGGATTCTCAAGGATATTAAGACGTGGAACTGTAACATTATCATTTTTGATGGAATTCGAGCCGGATCTGCACGATGGATGATTTATGCCTTAGAATGCCACACATAAAAAGGAAAAAGCTTTGCCATTTTTGAAAAAGTTTTTAAAGTAAAAAACAAAAAATGAAAGAAATGGAACAGTAATTGCATGCGAAGATATGATTCTCATTCAATATTAAACAAATTGAAACAACATGGGGGGCCCTTCTTTATACAAGAGGTCAAAAATGCTTAGGGCGAAGCATATGACTTATTGAAACAAGAAAATTACATCTCCATAAAAGTGACTTTGGGGATGTCCAAGATAGTCCAATTGTTGAGTTCCTGTCCAGGCGCAGCATGGCAAATGAATCTGGAGAGATCTTCTTCATCATCATCATCCACGGCGAGAACTTGACTTCCAGAACTGGTGCTTGCACTGACGAACACTTGAGAAATGGGGGGAATCACCTTCTTTCCAGGAATTATGCTGAGCTGAGTAGAAGAGGATGGTTGATATCCAAGGCCATACTTGTCTCGCTTCTCTTGAACGTCAATCAGCTTGCCCCAGGCACTATGGGGAGTACCAGCTTCTAAGAAAGCCTTGGCATCATTTAAAGACGAGAGGGGCGCTCCGAGTTCCTTCTTATTCTCGACCACAGGGAGTTTGTCAACTGACACAATCTCTAAGGCCTGAAAAGGTGTCTCTTGTATCTCTCCCTCCACTTCAACATAACGGTATGATGCCAGATTATTGACTATCAAATCCTCCTCACCAGTGATCACAACAATCTTGTCATTCACAACGAACTTCAAACACTGATGGAGGGTAGATGTCACAGCTCCAGCAGCATGAATCCAAGGACGACCCAAGAGGCAAGTGTATGAAGGGTTTATATCCATAACGTAGAAGGCAATGTAGAACATGTGAGGACCAATCAAGACAGGCAGATCAATTTCTCCTTCTACGGACCTTCTAGAACCATCAAATGCTCTAACACTCATGGTGCATGGTCTCATCATAATCCCATCCATACTTAGCTTAAACAAAGTAGCCTTGGGCATCACATTAAGAGAAGAACCTGTATCGATCAGAACTCGAGACAACACAGCATCCAGACACTTGACGGAGATATGCAATGCTTTGTTGTGTGCTCTACCCTCAGGTGGAAGTTCATCATCAGAAAAACCCAAACAATTACCAGCAGCAATGTTGGTCACAACCCCTTCAAACTGAGGCACGGTAATGTCTTGAGTTACATGAGCGGAAGCCAGAACTTTCATCAGAGCATCACGATGAGCTTCAGAATGTACCAAGAGAGACAAGATGGAGATCTTGGCTTGGGTCTGATCAAGTTGGTCAATCACTTTGTAATCACTTTTCTTAATGATTTTCAAGAGTTGTTCGGCATCTTGGGCATTACGTGTTACAGGAGGATCAACAGCAACTTGCTTTCCTTTTGCTTGTGTACTAGCCTCTTTGTTGGTCTCTTTAGGAGGCGGAGGAGGGGCAGCAAAGATCCGACCACTACGGGTAATGCCACTAGTGCCAGTAATATTTGTGATACTCGAAGTACCCACTGGAGGACAGTCAAACTTCTTCCCTCGAATATACACGGCATTATAATTCCAAGGAACCGCCTTAGAATCATTCACAGGAGAGGGAACAAGAGACGAAGTTGAAGGATTCGAAGGACCATTTGGAACCTGAATAACCAACGGAGTCCTCGGAGCCTGAATGACCAAAGGAGTACTCGGAGCATGAATGACCAAAGAAGTGTCCTGAGTCTTTGATATCTCAGCAGGGTAGTAAGGGATCTCTAAAGTAGCCACATCTTCGACAGGAACGACCCTTTCCACTCTAAGAACACCTTCATCCATTAATTCCTGGATTTCTTCTCTCAACCTAGTGCACTCCTCAGGATTAGAAGAACATTGCAAACAGTAGTCATGTAGTTCACACAAAACCTTTTGTTGCATAAGATACTCTCTGACAACTGCTAGCGGCATCCTAACCTCATTAACATCATTTACCAGGATCTGATCATCACATAACTCAATAGCATTGGTCGTACCAGCATGAGGAGGCATAGGATTATTCTGCACATTAGGACCGGTAGGAGCGAACGAGATAAGCTTGTCGTCAAGGAGATCCTGAACCTTCAATTTGAATGCTCTACACTTTTCGATAGTATGGCCTGGAGCCCCTGAATGAAATTCACATCGAGCATTAACATCATAACCGGGAGGGAGAGGACTAGGTGGAGGTCCAAGTTCACGGAGTTGTACCAATTGACCAGCAAGCAGCTGAGGGAGAAGCTGAGCATATGACATCGGAACCGGATCAATACGCCTATCTTGGAATCTTGTTCTTTGCGGGCCCCTTTGACCTTGAGGCCTAGGGTTCTGTTGACGATTCTGAGGAGCAGCAGCTTGTTGTTGTGGTACGAAAGGCTGTTGGGGTGCCATCCATGGTTGTGGAAGAGCAGCAGCATATGCCTGAGGGACATATGGGCTAGGAACAGCATAAGGCATCGGATAATAAGGAGGTGGAACAGCAGAATATGCAGGAGCTCGGCCTTGGTCAACAGAAGCGGTGCTAGTCTCACCTTCTTTCTTCTTCACAAACCCAGAATACGGCTTCTTACTATTACCACTTGAGTTGCTAGGATTAGTAACACCTTGAATGGTACCAGCTTTGACACAGTTCTCAACCCTCTCACCAATGATGACCACATCCGAAAAAGAAGGAGAAGTATTACTAACCATGTGCTGAAGATATGGCCCTTTCAGAGTCCCCATAAACAGATCAATCAATTCTCGGTCCAATAAGGGAGGTTGAACTCGAGCAGCAAGTTCACGCCATCTCTGGGCGTATTCCTTAAAGGACTCTTCAGATTTCTGTGACATGTTCTGCAGCTGGGCACGGCTAGGAGCCATAGCAGTATTGTAGTGGTATTGTTTCAAGAAGGCATCAACGAGTTCTCCCTAAGTACTGACATTAGACCTCTCGAGTTTCATATACCACTCTAACGGGGCTCCAGTGAGACTATCCTGGAAGAAGTGCATAAGCAGAGGTTCGTTCTCAGCGTGAGCGGCCATCTTACGGCAGTAGGAACGAATGTGAGTCTCTGGGCAGGTAACTCCCTTGTACTTATCAAAATCTGGCACCTTGAACTTCGGGGGAATAACAATCCCAGGTACCAAGCACATAGCAGCAGTGTTAAAACTTGAAGTTTTAGAAACTTCAACGGCCTTAAGGCGTTCCTCAAGCGCTTGGTACATCTTAGCGGTCTCAGTCAACTCAGCAGTAAGATCATGTTCAAGATCAATAACCTCATGGTGGTCGTCCACTACCTTCAGTGTCTCATTAATAGGAGTCTCTTTAGTTTTCACCCCTCCGTCAGCAGAATTGGTAGGGGTATCTTTGACCAAACTAGCGACACTCTTTCTGAGTTCATCCTGTCCTTGAACAACGGCATGGAGAGTCTCCATAAGTTGGGCCATTCTCTCCCCCATAACATCCATATCCCTACGGAGGGCAGCTTGGTTCTGCTCAAATTGATCCATGAGTCTCTCGTTGCTCCGGGTACGGTAAGGATGTAAGAAAGTCAGCTTCGTCGTCGGAAAAGAAATCTGTTGCTGAAAGGGACCCCAATTAGTTTCTTGTACAATAACCTGAAAAATGCAATGTGATAATGTGAATGTATGAGTGCATGTGTGCGTATGACGTGATGTGCCATTTTCAGAGTATCCGAGATATAATATTGATCCAGAATAGCTAACAATGTGACAAAAGATAAGTGTCAAGAGAAACTAGTTCTTTTTATTCATAACAGAAATTTAAACTTGGGCAAGCCATACATTGACAAGATAGTTCAACAAGGGAAATAAAAGACCCCATCCAACAAGTCTGGTGGTGGTCGAGACATACAGACTTAAACATCAATCCATCTGAATATAAAACAGAGGTCCTCCTTGTCTGAAGTGCTCATCGCTCCACTTCTTAGTTTCATCAAACAGCTTCTTGGTTGCTTCTCGATCTCTTCCTTTAAGAAGGCTTTGGATCACCTCATCTTTGCGAAACAAATGCCCATCCAGCTTCTTGCAGCACTCCCTGAGTTCGTCACATCCTTTGCATTCTGGGAGATAATCTTTCTCAGATATGTCCTCCATCATTCGATCTCTGAGCTTGGCATTTTCTTCTGTTAGTCGAGTATTACGGAGGTGACTTCCTTTCAGTTGAGTCTCAATTGCCATTCTTTTAGTGGTCTCTTCTTCCAGTTTCTTTTTCAGATTCTTCACTTCAACTCTAGCATCCCTTTCTATCTTGAGCTTATAAGCTTTCAAGTCTTCTCGGTACTCTCGCTTGAGTTTCTCTTCTGCCTCTTTCATGGCCCTTTTTAGGATCTTCTGGTGATCCTCGACAATAACAGTAGTGTCTCTTTCACCTTTTTCCGTTCTAGCCCTCTTTTGAACTCCGGAAGATCCTCCCTTCAGCATTTTGGCTTCGTGTGTCAACTCAACTCTTTTCTGGTCCACAAGACAGTGTTTCGGTTGCACATCCGACTTCTTTTCGTGCAATTGGGTGCTTTCCATATTTACTGGGATGCAATTCTCAACAGGCATAATGGCAATTGGAACCTTAGGTGGTTGCTTGTACAATGGATTAACCTTCGGGAAAGGCAACAGACGATCTTTAACTCTATCCTCAACCCAATCCGTGTAGGCTTGTTTGGCAACAGCATTCTTTTCACCTAGAGAAGTCTAGTCATCTATATGGATGCTATTCCAAGCACTCCTCACCTTTTCTAGACCCTTTGGATTGGTTCCCTTTTCAAAGCAAACGGATTCGAATATCTCTTTGTCCAAAGGCTTGTTTTCAAGTGCAAAACCCAACTGACGCAACGCTAGCTTAGGATTATAATTGATAACACCTTTTGTTCCTATGAGAGGAACGTTGTCAAAAGTACCACAGCTAGTTATAACTTTCTCCACGTCCATTCCAGTGGGACACCAGACAATGTCATTTCCGGTAAGCCCCATGATCCTTTGAGGCCATTTCTGAGTAGAAGTAATGAAAGGACCACTTGTAGGTAGGTGGGACTTAAACCAGGTGTATAACAACGGCAAACAGTTTCTTATGGCTCCTCCTTTCCCATATCGAGAGTGAATGGAATAGTACGTATCGGCTAGCAAAGTAGGGATCGGATTCCTATCCACGAAAAGACATATAGCGGCCAGATCAACGAACTTGTGAATGTTAGGGAACATCACGATCCCATAGACCAAAACGGCCAGAAGGGCGTTGAAAGCCTCCCACATATTTTTGTTGGCCAACTCTTGGGCCTTCCCAACCAAGAAACTCATATAAAAACCATGAGTGTTACCATTCTTCTTCCAATTCCCAAGAACGTCTTCTATGCTCAAATAAAGAGCGTTGGCAATGTTGTTCAAATCAGGTTTCTCTGGGACACACACGAAAGGAACCTTGTGTTGAATCTTTATATTGAGAAAGTGAGAATACTCCTCGAGAGTGGGAGCCAACTGATAGCCTGAGAAGGTGAAACAACGCAAGTCAGGATCATAGAACTGGAGAAGAGTAGATAAACCCCATTCGTCGACGTGTGAGTCCAAAAGAGTCAAGATGTTTCCATAATTCTTAGTGAACACAGTTTTATTATGACCAGTGATCAATCCACCCAATTGCCCCAACTGAACCAAACCTTCGCGATGGAAACTGTAAGTGTGAGTACGCCTTGTAGCTTCTCTGGTAGCGGTCACGTTGCTAGCCATCCTGGATGAAAAGTAATAACCTCGGATACCCTGAAAAATGGCATGCATATGAGAAATAATACTATTCTTCTTCTTTTCTCTTTTTCTTTTTTTTTACTACATCTTTTCTTTCTTTTCTTTTTTTTTTGAAAGGTAAATATGCCATGATGTAAATGATGCAATGGAAGTTTCCCCGCATAGGAGAAGTGTGTGTTGCCTCTGGATAAGATCGGACGTTGCAGGATCAAAGGTCCGGCATAGGCACAATGAAACCATGAGAACACAAGTCATCAGCAGAACAGAACGGTCACCAACGGTACCTGTCATGTATATCCCTCCCCACTCACGGGTGTAGTCTAGGTCAAGGTAGGTCAAAAAAGCCAACAGAGGATTGAAAGTAGGCGTAATCATACGATATTGCCTCTTTCAACCAAGCTCTGCCCGTGGATACATGATCGGATCAATCAGACATACGTCTTCTGTCCGTCATGGCCACTCTATTCCTAGTTCCTAAGGTATCACTCATGGCCTGGGTATTGGGCCTTTTACCTCATAGAACAATCCCACCCAACCTGCAAAACAGAACAGAAGACCCCAAGGAACACAGAATATAATCCATATGCATGATGTGCAAACAGAAATAAACATGATATGCAGGCAGAAAAGTAAACATGCAAACATATATACAAGGTATAGACATAAAAACAAATAAACACCCAGTAAATAAACAAACAAACGCAGGCTAGGATCGACTCACTAAGGATGGACCAGCAACAGGTCTAGCAACATCCCCAGCAGAGTCGCCAGCTGTCGCACGCTCGCGAAAAATGAACAGAGTCGCCACCAATATATTTATCCCATAAGGGAAAGGAATACCAGGAAACCTAACAAAGGAAGGAACAGGGTCTTGCGACCAGAGAATCAAGGTACGGGAGTCGGTTGCGCAAGGGGAAGGTACTAGCACCCCTCGCGCCCATCGTACTCGATGGTATCCACCTATGTTTGTTGCCATCTAAAGGGTGTAAAACTATGTCTATGTCTAAATGCAAAATGAATGCAAAATGTAGGGAAAATAAAGAATTGTACTCGCACGGGCCCTACCCCGCTGCCTACGTATCCTTTTCAGGAATCAGAGTTACCGTAGCTCGGCTAAAGATTTTCTGTTTGTTTTTGTGTTTTTTAGTTGGGCGGCGTTAACGCTCGCGCTCTTGCATAAGGGATCGCCTAGGATGCAATGGAGCGGAGATAACTTGCCCTTAAGAAAAGAAAAAGGAGATTGGTTTGTATCTTTTAAGGGTAATTCCATGATGACGAGAACCTACTACAAGGTCTCGCATCACTTCCTTACTTTTGCTTTAAATCTGACCATTCATTAGGTTTTTTGAAGTGTTTTTGGTTGGTGTCTTTTATGGGGATTTTAATTTGTGACTTAGATCATACCAAAAAGAATTTCGTTTTTTGAATATTTAGAGAACGCACATCGAGGCCTACGCCACAATCGTTTCTCTAAATACGGTTAAGAAATACATCGAGGCTTCACACCTCAATCATTTCTTCTCCGCTAAGTAAAGGAAATACAAAAAGAGCTTTTTGCGAGTATTTAGAGAATGCACATCGAGGCCTACACCACGATCGTTTCTCTAAACAACGGTTAAGAAATACATCGAGGCTTCACACCTCAATCATTTCTTCTCCGCTAAGTAGGAAAGAACGTACATCGGGGCCTACACCCCAATCATTTCCTTCCTACTATGGAATATAGTAACGGTATGATCTTCATCGATATTTATTAAGTATTTTAAAAGTTGAAAAGAAAAAGAATGAAGGAAGGGAACTATTTCTAAATCTAATCTAAGTTGTCTAATATAAGGGATTTAAAATGATAAACTACACAATTATTAACAAAAACTATACATGGAATAGGTGAAAGAAAATCAATATGTGACAAATAAAATTGAGAGCTATATCAAACAACTATTATTCACGAACACACATGCATCAATTAAATCTATGAAAGAAGATCGAGACTAAAATTATTTCTAAGTCTATTAGAGAGTTATATACAAAGAAGTGCCAAAACAAAGAAATTTCAAACATATTGTGAAGAAAAATATTTATTAAAGGGACTAAAAACAATTGGAAAAAATAACAAAAAATCGTGACAATTATTCATACACTCTAAAATACCTAGAACCACTTTTTATGCACCTTTTATTTGAGTCAAAAAAGATTTATGAAACAAAAATTGCAAGAAAAACAAAATTGAGTAAAAATTGCAATCACACTGCCAGGGGGTGCAGTAGCAGAAAAGCACATGAACTGAAATACTGGGCCCAAAGCGAGGGGTGGGAATAGCGTGGACATCCTGGCCCAGTTCAAAATGCGTATAGGTGTATTGGCGAAATGCATGTTCAGTTCAGAAAATCAGCGTGGGCTCTGAATTCACGGCCCAGTATGTTCCAATCATTCCTCAATTTATTTTATTTCACTATTATAACATGGTTCAATATTTCAACCACACCATTTATTCCAGGTTTGTTTATTGCACTTATGGTATTATTATTATGTGAACCATACAACGTAACAATCATGCACAGGTATCAATTGGTCAAGGCAAATTAAATTGAATAAGACAAAAACACATTATCACCAATCATAAACAAACAGCGCATCAAGTAATCATGTGGATAGAGCCAAAACGCAACAGACTGGGAACAAGAGCCAATTACACGCTGCCACGCGGGCGTCCTGAAGAGAAGAAAAAAAAAACTGCGTGGCTCAGACGCCGGAGCACCGCTCCGGTCGTCTTCTCCGATGAGATGCACGGCGGAGACACAAGCTTATGCACAGAAAAACGGAAAGCTAACGTCTTTCCACTCGGATTTTCATGTAGATCCTGAATGTGCTATTAGTTTCCCTCATTACTCGCCCTAAGCCACAAACCGTAACTACACAAGAGAACCCTAGTGTCCAAGCATCCCACAAAAACGTGGTTTAGAGGTATCAGCCAACTCAGATCGACGCACATATTCTATATATCATGTTCAGGCTTGATAAACACGAGCATACCATAAGCACACAAGAATTAGACATATGCCAAATGTATAAACAACCAGATGATCACAGAGTGCGAGTAGCTCATGCAGACATCAAGATCTTAACATGTTCAGTTAGCATACTTAAGAAGATTGAAGAACGTACCTGAAACAAACTGAAAGATCTCTAGAAAACTTCGATGCTATACGCTTTGAGTCGGATGCGCTGATAACGGCGACTACTCCCAGCTTCGCGTGCTTCACTGAGAAAAATAAACGCCGCTATTACAAGCTTCTGCTAGATCTCAATAAGCGCGATGACGATATCAAAGATCTTGAGGAAAAGAAAACAATTGCTGGTGACGTAGAATTGTTGTGAGAATGTGACTGAGGCTTGATGACGACGGCGAAATGAGATAGGGACTCAGAGTGGTGATGAATGGGAAAGCTCAGTGAGGCTTGCCATGAGCGGAGGTTGATGGCGGAAGAACTTGATGAAGGTGATGGTTGGGGTGGTTATGATGATGGCGAGTGGTGGTTATGGTGGTTGAAGTTTGTTACAATTTGTAACGAACTTTGAGGGAGGGTGAGAAGAGAGAACCGAGAGGGGGAAGGAAGAAAGTGAGGAGAGGGTTTTTTGAAAGTGAGAGAATCCGAGAGTCCGTGAGTTGTGAAGAGTTTTTGTTCTTATATGGTGCATGAGGTGTATGGGAGTTATAGTGTGGGTGAGCTACAGTGTAGCATTGTGCATGGCCTTGTAGTAAGGTGATGGTGTATGTATATTGCATGGGCCTACGCGCGTATGACTTGGACCTAGATATTGTTCTTAGGGAAAAACATGACATGGCTAGAACAAGACTTTGAGGATCCATATCTTGCCCAATATACATCCATTTGGAGCACCCCGCGGCTTGTTTGAAAGAGGGTATTGCAGGGAGTGACTTAGAATCAAGTTTGGTCCATATGGGAACTCATGGAATCTGAAAATCAAATCCAAACTCCGCCCACCACGTGTTTGTTATAATGACGAGCGTGACCTGGAATCCTGGCTTGACTGAATGTGTGATATGAGCTTTGCGAGGGCACGACTTTGAAGACTCATACTTGGTTCAATACTCATCCAAATGGATTAATTCTTGTTTTATTGTGTAAAGGGCACGGAGGAGAGTAGAACCATACCAAGTTTGGGTTCATAGGACATCTGTATAGCTCAAGAAATTGATTCCAATATGGCACGCCATGTGTTTGACATAATGCTTACGTGTGTCCAGATATTTGCCCAGCTTTATGACTTGATTCAGATGAAAAACTTCAACTTAAAACTTCAATAACTCTTCAACCAAGAATCAAATGAAAAAGTGTCCAACTACAAAGTTGTTCCCCTCTATGAGAGGAACAACTTTGATGTTGGAAATTTTCCCAAACAATTCCATTTGCCACGTGTAAAATGCTGATGAAGTGGACTGCACACCAAAGTTTCAAAGGCCCCAAAATTTTTCTAAGTATAGAACTTTCCTTTTTTTTTATTATTTTATATTTTTGGCAACTTTTTGTCAAACTCCCGATTTTATCCATTCTTTGACTTTTCTTGACCGATTTTCCACCAAAAGTCAATATTTGAATAATTCTTCTGATTTTGACCCAAAAGTCAACTGTTCTGATTTTTCCGACTATTGATGAAATTCCTGATTAAATCCCCTCCAGTCAATTCCAGTCACACAAACACATCCACACAGTCAGTATGAGAAGTTCTCCACACATAGAAGCCCTTCCCGATTAAATGTTGACCAGAAAGTCAACTGGTTGACTTTGGTCAAAGAAACCTTGATTTAAAGGACCAGACGATTTGTAAGCTTGTACCCTCTAATCAATGCCCTGATTTGAAGCAGAGAGACACCCCAATTCAGGAGCTTCCATGAACATAGAACCACATGATTATACCTCAGTCTTCTTATTTTTTGATCAACAATTCTTTGCAATAAAGCTCCTCCTTGTTAATCTTCGAATAGCACCAATGGTATGAATGCATGCATGTGAGTTATGGCCTAAATGATGCATGTACATGAATGCAAAGCCTAAGCCAGTTAGAAGTTAAAGGTTAGGACAAATTTGGGGTATGACAGGTTGGTTCGTTTTTTTAATTATTGAGTTATACATACACATATAGATGACAACATAACTTTGTCTTTACTCATTTATGCGTTATCAAATAACAACAAAACTCATCATATTTGGACAACAACTTTCCATTTAATATACATAAATAAGATTAGATAAATTTGGAATAAAAAAAACATAAAATAGTAGCATAAAACAATATGAAAAATATTATAATTAAATAGAAAAAGAGACGACTGAAAGATTAGAGAAGATGATAAAGAAAGAGCAAAAGAGATGTGAGATTAGAGAATAAGAGGAACATTAAAAACGTAATTAGAAGAGAGAACAATAAAATAAAAATAATAAGATGAAAAAAGAAAGAACTTAAGAGATGAGAGACTATAGAAGAAGATGCGATATGTACTTGAAAAAAAAGATGAGAAAAATGCGCGATACCCCTAGGCAAGATTTGAGAAGACTTAAATTGAAACCTTTAGTGTGAGGAAGGGAAAATCATTCGTAATCATAAGGTTAAGGCATAATAGGTTTGAGTTTGGGCTAGATGTAAGTTAAGTGAATGTTGGTTGTTACGTAATGCGGCTTGGTTCGGTTTGATTCAGTTTGTAAATTACAAACCGCAGTCCGAACCGAACTGCGCGGTTTTGCTAAAAAATGGTCCAAACACATCCAAACCGAATGCGGTTTTGGTTTGGTTCGGTTTGGTTTTGCGGTTTTGTATTGGACCAGTTGGTTTTGAACGCCCCTATATATGTGGTTTTAGAAAGCAATAACGATAAAAACTGACAGGAAAATTTATAAAATTTGACAATTTTAAGTCAAGGGAGAGACTCATTCGAATTGGGAGTCGACTCCAATAAGCCAAAAAAAATTTGATAAAAAAATGCATCAGTAGGAGTCGACACATTCAAAGAGGGAGTCGACTCCTAGGAGCTGGGGAGTCGACACATGCTGTCTGAGAGTCGGCTCTAAGAGGATAGAAACTTTAAAGAGAAAAATTGCTAGAGAGGGAGTCAACTCACAACTCGAAAGAGTCGACCCATTAGTGTTGTTTGTCGACTCCTAAGGTCTATGTGTTGACTTATACTTGGCAGAAAGTTTTGTTTCAATTTTTCTTCAAAGGGAGTCGACTCCTAAGATGGACGTGTTGACTCCAAACATAGTTTTTCATTAAAAAAATCATATTTTTGACTTGACCAAATACTTTTGACTTGTTCTATAAGTGTCATAAGATGAAAATGTAACATAGACATGGTAAGATAAAATCTAATGTACAAATACTACATATTCCTAGTTTTGACATCATTTAAAACATTTAAGAGAGGATATTACACTCACACCTGCAAGGTTAGCGCTTCAATGCTTAAGTTAGTGTTTGAGAGAGGTGGAAGAAAACAAGTATGAATGAGAAGAATACTTATATGTGACTCAGAGTGACTCTTATATAGAGAAGATTGTTAGAACCGTCTTCGGTTGATCGACGTGAGATACGAACACCTGTTGAATGTGAATTAACGGTGGAGATGAGAGTCTACTATTTATCAATTAATTAAAAACTTTAGTTAGATTGAATCATTGTATTTGTATTGTCTTAATGACTTTTAGCCAACTAAGAACAAATACTAAAAAATTATAAAAACATTTAATATGTTACAGTTTAAAATTCTCAATATTTATATTCTTCTTACTAAATCACCTATAATTTTTTTTAAAAATAAAACTATAACAAAGCTTATAAAAAAACACATATATACAAGTGAGTGTGTGACCCGTGGAGTATTGATAAGGACCCATAACCATGTGATGCGAAATGCTTTTGTTCTGGACAACATTACCTTATCCAGACTAGGCAATAGATAACTTGGATCCTTAAAACGGTTCTGTCCTTGGCGTGGATTGTTTTCTCCTTCACAAAATAATGGAGTTATTATATTATGTTTCATGGGGCTCCCCAGTTCCAATTTAATTCTACTTGTTTATATGTTACATATCTATGTATCTATCACTATCCTCTTAACCTGTAATTGTTGCTCTTTGATTATTGGTTCTTAACCGGGGACAACATCTTCACATTATTATTTATACAGATTCTAGTGGCACATGGCCAATGATAAGTTTGTTTAATTATATATTGCATAATTGTGCATTTGGAGATCCAATATCTTAATGTAATTGAGTTTCATTTAATCTTGTTTCAAATGATGCTAAAGAAATGCCAAACTGTGGCCTAATTAGTTTACTAACTTTTGAATTCAATACTCAACTCAATTGTAAATTGGTCTATGCTTTTGAAATATAATTCCAACTCATGATAACAATTAACAAGAAGAAAACAATGACAACAAGTATAGATGCAAATGAATGTGAATTACATTTTATTTTTCTTGGCCTTATCTTAAGTTGGACATAATCAAAATCCAAATGCTTTAGATCAACTGGTCAATTAAGTGCTTATCCAAAAACAAAAAAAAAAAAAGTCAACTAAGTTGCAAAATGGTGATAAAAATGAAATTGAGCCATGTAAGAAAAAGGGCAAATAATCACTCTAATGCCACATTGTTTCTCCAACTTTAAGAAAAAATGATGATCAAAAGTATATTATTCCCTTAATTTGAATGGTTCCCAGACCTGGTTAGATAGTTTTTCGGTTGTGAACTCTGTATCGGCGGCTGTTAATAGCCTTCTGCTTTAATGAAAGTGATTTTCGCGTCAAAAAAATTGAATGACAACATCTTGGCTCAACTGCTTAGCATAAAATGATGTACTATTAGTGATCATAATCTCAAGAAAATCAAAGCCCGCCATGACTTGTTTAAGTTTTCAAAACAGTGACCTATAATGTAAGAAAGAGCTTAAAACCTTAACCATAGGAATGGTAAATGAGATGAACTATGCAAAGAATATTAGAATCAATGGCCAAATAAAATGGTCATGATATGATGATGCAAATGAACTAAATGCAATTATCAGATGAAAATTTCAGAGTAAAATTTAAGGTATGAAAGTTGCCCCTACTTAATTATCTGAGACTTAGATAATATGAAGAACCGAAGTATTCATATAATCTTTGTGAAAGATAATTAAGTATGGAATGCTCAAATTTTGTCATGTGAAAGTAAACAGACGAGGTAATGGGGATATGAATGATTAATACACATCCACGGGATAAGGTTTTGCCTTCAATGATAAATTGGAAGGTCAACAATTGAGAAATTTCTTTGAGGATTAACAGAGGATGCTCTATTAAGGATATAAATGATCAACTACTCCCAATGCTTTTGCTGGTAGGCTAGTCAAAAAAATGAAATTGGGAGATAACAAGATCGTATTCGACTTGAGAGTAGATGCTTAGATCAAAAGATAAAGATAAGGCCGTCTTTAACTCGAGAGGTGATGCTTAGATCAAAAGATAAAGACAAATATCATTTTCAACTCGAGAGTTGATGCTTAGATCAAAGGATAAAGACAAAGATTGCTTTCAACTCGAGAGGTCATGCTTAGATCCAAAGATAAATAAAAAGATCGTTTTTAACTTAAGCATTGATGCTTAAATAAAAAGATAAAGACAAAGATCATATTCAACTTGAGAGTTTATGCTTAGATCAAAACATAAAGACAAGATCGTTTTCAACTCGAGAGTTGATGCTTAGATCAAAAGATAAAGACAAAGATCGTCTTCAACTCAAGAGTTGATGCTTAGATAAAAAGATAAAGGCCATATCAACTTCAACTCGAGAGTTGATGCTGAGATCAAAAGATAGAGACAAATGTCATTTTCAACTTGATAGTTGATGCATAGATCAAAAGATAAAGACAAAATCGTCTTCGACTCGAGAGTTTATGCTTAGATCAAAAGATAAATACAAGATCATCCTTAACTTGATAATTGATTCATAGATCAAAAGATAAAGACAATGATCGTCTTGAACTTAAGAGTTGATGCTTAGATAAAAAAGATAAAGACAAGATCATCTTCAAGTTGACAGTGACTGCTTAGATCAAAAGATAGAGACAAAGATCGTCTTAAACTCGTGAGTTAATGCTTAAATCAAAAGATAAAGACAAGATTGCCTTCAACTCAAGAGTTCATGCTTAGATCATAAGATAAAGATAAGATCGTCTTCAACTCGAGAGTTGATGCTTAGAACAAAAGATAAGGACAATGATTGTCTTCAACTCAAGAGTTGATGCTTTGATAAAAAGATAAATACAAAATCATCTTTAACTCGATAGTTGATGCTTAAAAAAAGATAGAGACAAAGATCGTCTTAAACTCGAAAGTTGATGCTTAGATCAAATGATAAAGACAAGATTGTCTTCAACTCGAGAGATGATGCTTAGATAAAAATATAAAGACAAGATCGTCTTCAACATGAGAGTTTATGCGTAAATCAAAAGATAAAGACAATGATCGTCTTCAACTCGAGATTTGATGCTTAGATCAAAAGATAAAGACAAAGAGTTTCTTCAACTCGAGAGTTGGTGCTTAGATAAAAATATAAAGACAATAGCATCTTCAACATGAGAGTTTATGCGTAAATCAAAAGATAAAGACAGTGATCGTCTTCAACTCGAGAGTTGATGCTTAGATCAAAAGATAAAGATAAAGAGTGTCTTCAACTCGTGAGTTGATGCTTAAATAAATAAAAAACGACAAAGATCATTTTCAACTTGAGATTTGATGCTTAGATCAAAAGATAAAGGAGAAAGATTATCTTCAACTCGAGATTTGATGCTTGGATCAAAACATAAAGACAAAGATTTTTCTTCAACTCGAGAGTTGATGCTTAGATCAAAAGATATAGACAAGATCGTCTTCAACTCGAGAGTTAATGCTTAAATTAAAATAGAACTCGAAGGTTGGTGCTTAGATCAAGACAAAACTGATCATCTTCAACCCAAAGGTTAATGATTAGATCAAGACAAAATTGATCATCGTTAACCCACTAGTTGATGCTCAGATCAAGACAACATTGATCGTCTTCAAACCAAAGGTTAATGCTTAGATCAAGACAAAATTGATCATCGTCAACCCATTGGTAGATTCTTAGATCAATACAGTAGTGATCTTCTTCAACCCAAAGGTTGATACTTAGATCAAGGTAAAACTAATCATCGTTAACACATAAGTTGATGTTTAGATCAAGACAACATTGATCGTCTTAAACCCAAACGTTGATGCTTAAATCAAATATAGGAAACTCTTCAGGGGAATGAAAAGTTCACAAAGACTCACTAGGATTATGAAAGGTTAACACCAACTCAATGGTTAGTATTTACTTTCAACAACCATATCGAAAGGTCTAATTCAATTGTTTTTGCTATCAGTAAATCGCCAATAATCACTTACTATGCAAAGAAATGACTGAGGTAATATACTAGGAATTAAAAAGTGGCATGATATATGCCTATAGTGATAGGACCTTGGGCAAGCATAAATTTATCACGGTTCGAGTTATGTTGTATGGTTGATTATGCTTTGCATTATGCAGGATGCACGAAAAATTTGTAGCAACTTATCGTGGTACACTACTGGGTGGATATTATATGAGGTGGGAAATGCATGAAATGTAAGAATTTGTGCATATGCCAAAATATCTAATATCAGATTCCCCGACACCCAAAATCTTGAACACTCAGAATTTGAAAGGAATGTCGTAAGGGCTGCCTATGCTCTGCTTTAGTTAGGGAAAGTTTAATTATAATCCTTCTTGAAGGATAATGATTTTGCATTACAACTTCAAGTCATGATGGATTTAGACTGTGTTAGGCTTTAGGATATCAGTGCATTGCGTGGAAATTATCGATCTTCCTTGGTCATCTCAAAGTCAAAGTGTTTATGCTTTTTTTCATTACTTTTTATTATTCCAATGTTTTAATGCATTATTTTTCAGAAATAATTAACATTTTACCAAGAAAAAAAAAGAAAACAAAATGAAAGAGAAAGCTATAAAAAGATATTTTATTATACAATAAAATGAATCTCATACAAAGGATGTTAACATATCGGGATGTAAATTCCTATAAGATGAAACTACAAAGAATACCTAAATGGAAAATGGTATTAAGAAATATCTGAATTCAATTGAAATGTGATATATGTTATGTTCCCCATGGCCTCGAGCTTCTGATACTTTGCTTTTGAGAAGGATGGCTAGATTAATCTTCCCCGTATTAGTTTTTCGTTGTGGAACAAACTTGCGTGTTGTAGTCATTTGCCTCGTTGAAAGTTCGTAACTTTTATCTAGACCACTCTTTTGAGTTTTCAATCCACCAGGAAATTGCACATGTTTTTTCCTAAGGCTCCTTTTTAGGTTTTCGACTTAGTGGTTATTTCTTTTAGTAACTCTAATTTTTTTCCTAGACTGCTCTTTCAAGTTTTCAGTCCACCGAGATTAGGGGTGGAAAAATGGACTCGACCGGTTGGACATTCCCGTTTTGCCCGCATTTTAGTGCGGGCATACCAAGGATTTAGGCCCTCACCCTCTAATTTGTCCGCCTCGCCCCGTCCTGTTTTCTTCAAGGGCTTTTGGGGGCATTGTTACTGCCATCTGAGTTTTCACCTTGTCCACTTCCTTGATTAGAACACTCTTATCATCCTCTTCAATAACATTAGTATAAGGACCAGCATGGCCATGTAGAACGTTGTTCTTTATATTAGGACCTTTATCCTTGCATGTTATGACTTGTCCATCAATCAGCTCTTGTACCTTGTACTTGAATGATTTACAACTCTCTATGGTGTGTCCTGGAGATCCATCATGGTACTCGCACCTAGAATTATGGTCAAAATTAGGTGGGTACATAAGTGTTATTGGCTTGAGTTTCTTAGGAAACCCCAAAGAATTCTGAATTAATTGAGGAAGTAGTTCATTATACGTCATTGGTATTAGGTCAAATCAGGGATTTCGTGGTCCCGCCTGATTACGATTGTAATTCTAACCCTGACCTTAGTGGTACTGTTGAGGCGTTTTCTATTGGTATTCTTGAGGAATTTGTTGTTGATACTGATGGGGAGCTCGTTGTTGATACTGTTGAGGAAATTGATTTGGAGGGGCTTGCATCACCTGTTGATATGGAGGTCCAGAAGGTTACTAGTACTAAACGTCTGTCACGTAAGGAGGCTAATAATAAGGCACTTGTGCAGGAGTTTGTGCCACTTGATATGTGTTCTCCCCCTTACTAGATATGATAGCATTGGTCTCGCCTTTTTTCTTTTTCTGGAAATTATTTGGGAACTTATTTGCCCCAATTTGACTTCTTAAAGGAACTTGGATTTGTTGGGTGAGAATATGGTGTAAGAAAACAATCTAGAGGAATAAACTTTTAAAATAAAGCTCAACTGATTTTTCAAAACTGAAGTATCAGAGGTTTTTTAGAGTGCGCACAGAAATTTTTAAAGTGAAATAGAGAGAATTATACTTGAATAGAAATTAACACAGATAATCAATGTACAACAATCATAAATTGAATTAATGATTGTCATACCCCAAAATTTTCCCTCTTATATTCAATCAAAGGTTCCTCAATTGCCCAAGAGTACTCATGGTTCTATCAGAAAAAGCTCCTCCTAATCCAGGGTTTATAAAACGAGGGTTTGCATTTTATCAAAGGAGTTTGAATCTCTAAGGCCTCCAATGGATCTCAAGGTATCTCATATGTCTCAAAGCATCTCCATGTCAAAATTCAAGCTTCAATTCCAAGGATTGCTCACCCAATGGCTCAGATGATCAACAATCGACTATGTTGACCTAAAAGTCAACTATAGTCAAAATACAGTCAAACTTCAAGACTTTTGGTCAACATCAAGTATTTGAGGTTATATCCATCATTTTATCAAAGGTTGATCATGATTCTTTAATAAAAACTCAGAAATGAACAAAGTTAAAAGGTTCAAATTAGGGTTTTTAAGTAAAAAGTTAACTAAACTTTGACTGGTCATAATTTTCACATGGAGTATCGAAAATTTCCCAACCAAAGCCTATTCTGAAGGAAATTAGATTCTATACAACTTTGTCTCTCACATGCCAAGGCTAGAAATGCTTAATTCAAGAGATATGGTCCAATACATTACAGGTCCTCCAAAAAGCCACTAAAAGTTCATCTTTTTCAAAAGCCCATAGCGTGAGCATGGAAACTTCAATGGAGATGAAACCAAAAGGAGTGTTTAGAGGACTCTTTAAGCTTTCCAAAAAATCCTAGAACTCTTCCATATCTTAAAGATTGAAGGAGTTATGCCTTGTCAAAGTTGGCAAATACTTGAAGAAATGCATGAAGAAGATATTGACTAAAATTGAAAATTCTCCAAATGGGCCCATATTTCTTTGATCCAAACATGATTCTAATCTTGTTAGAAGACTCCTGGCCCAATCCCATGCCATTTTTATTATTGATTTTATTTATCTTGATTTTAACTCATTTTAAATTCAATTTAATTAAAATAAATAATGGAAAATCAAAGATTTGATTTTAAGTCTATTATGTGATGAAAATATCAAGATTTTATCACTATAATTGAATCAAATTTCGTGATTAAAAAGATTGGGAAGAGAATATTGAAATTGGACCAAAATTAGAAAGACTCAATGATAATGTTCAATCAATTTCCAATTTCCTTGATTCACTACAATCTAATCAAATTTGTTAAACCTAATTCGTTTTATTATATATGGACAAGAATAACAAGTGTGGGGGGATTTTGGACAAGGTTTTGTAGTGAGAAGCATTCATACTGAATCCGAAAATCCAAGAAAAAAGCCAAGGTCGTTTTTGGAGTTGGAGATTGTTTCAGGGTGTCTTGGAGATCTAAACACATTCCTCGAGTGTCATTGAATCTATTCCAATTGCTAGCAAGGTTGGAGGCACCCAGAATCGCATCCTCCAAGTCACGGTTTTTTCACGTTTTATTTCAATTTCGTTTTCTTACATTCATTCATTGTTAACACGTTTTGATTGAATATTCTGATTCATAATGATGCATGGAACGTTGCTGGTATCTTTAATTTGATGTTTGGCTCATATATAGTAAAACGCCATTGTTAGGTTGTGAAGGTTCAAAATTAAGGCTTTGTGTTACATGGAGGATTAGGTCAAGCCAAGGCCACCGCAGTGTTCAGGGGATCCAAAGGAGCCGATCCATGGTTTTGGAATTGATTTATATTGCGTATGGTGTTATTTGTATTTTACAGGGGCTATGGCAACGTTTGAAAAGCGTGGCCAAAAGGTTCTGAAGTTCTGGAAAAAGAACCCACGAAGAAGACGAAGCTGGGCGGGGAAAATTGTCTTTTTAAATTTTGGTTCAATTGATTTTTATATATTATTCCCCCAGTGCGTATATTAAACAAATCAATTAGTTAGCTGGGTTGGCAAAAACGCATTAGGTGAGTCAGGGGGCGCAGGTTCGATCCTCGCTCCCACCTATATTTTTTTGGATTTAATTTGTTTCCAGATTCCATGTGTGTTCCTGCAGGGGGATCTACCATACGCCTTCGTATCACAACTCTTGGATCACATCAAGAGCTAACCCAACGCACCAGAGCTGAAGGCGCATGCCATGGACCTTTATCTTTGCCACACAGGATTAATGTTTAGGTTTTTCTATATAGTTTTTTATTTACTTTATTATTTAAATATTTAGATTAAATATTAGTTAATTAGATTTAATTTAATTTATTTATTTTAATTAGGGTTAAGATATAAAATTAGATTAGGTTAATGACTAGGGTTAGGATTTTTCCCGGTTATTCGATTATTTCGATTAATTCATCTAATCAGTTTTAACTGATAAAAATCACAAAAACCCTAGAAAATTTATTAAATTAGGGTTTGCTCAATCCCATTGGCCATTGGCCAAAGTGTTAGGATTAGGATTTCTTAACCAATTTAAGTTTCTTAGCCAAACGATATTAGGTTTATAATTGAGATTTAATCGGAAGTTTTATTTATTCAGGGATAATTAACATTAAAATCTAATTTATTATTCGCTTCGATTAAATTAATTGATCGCGATGGGTAATAATCGATTATCTAATTATTTAATTAATAATTTCAAATACATTTATTTTGCTAAAAGGTTTTAACCACTCTATTGGTTACGATGATTAGCATATTTCTCCTTATCAATTCGTTATTATTTGTAATCAAATCTATTGATTATGAGGGATAATGATAAAATTAAATAATTAAAACACATCTATTTGCTATTGATGATAATCGAATCTATCGATTAGAATTGTTAGCAATCCTCTACTAATCTATTAATTATGGTGATCAAACCTATTGATCATTGCGATTAATAGTACATATTTAAATATCAGGGTTGTACGCCAAATCTTAAAACACTCATCTCTTCAATACTGCGAATTTCAAAACTGTGAATAAGGTAATTCAAAATGCCTTGCAAAACCACAAATTTCAAAACTACGATAAGGTAACTCAAAATACCTTCAAACCACCTCATAATAAATCTAAGGCGTACAACCCTGCCCCGAACTACGTTGACTCTGATTCTCCCTAAGGATATACGTAGGCACTTGGCAACAAGGCGGGTCCCCTTCCTCAAAATTCTAATTAGGTTCAAATTTTGCCATTCACCCTATTAACTTTCTGTCACCTTTCTTTATTAGCCATAAACCTTATCTTCGATAAAACCTTAGGAAAGGGTTAAGGGTGCCTAATACCTTCCCTTGACCTGAATATAATATCTTACCCCGATCTCTTAACTGTGTAGGATTTCCTATTCGCCCTGGTAGAATAGGTGGCGACTCTAAAAAGCTAAATTTTTAGGGCAGGTTGCTACAATGATGATCCACAAGGTATTCAATCGATACCACTAGTATAATTCACGAGAGATGAATATACAATGATCTAATTAAGGAATTTTAAACTCAACTAGTTTCTCAGATTTTAATCAGCAGTATTTGTGATACTAAATTTGTTAGATCAAGTACTTACTTAAAAAAATAAAAAGAAAAATTAAATGAATTAAAAGATAAAATTAAGAGAACAAATAGTGAAATAGTGAAATGTACTCAATAATATATGTAGTGTACATAAACTATTTATAAGCAATCTCAAAACTAATAACTTTCATAGTTAGTAACTAACCATAAAGTTAACTATAGTTATCAATTAACTAACTTCTATGATCGAATTAAATAACAATTATTAATATTTTCTTTAAATGCAACTCAGATGTATGTTAACCCGAGTCTCTTATGAGATGGTCCAATTTAATATAGATTTTTTTTTAAGATAACATGAGAGTATGATGATTTATGTTTCTACTCAATAATATTTTTATAAATTCATTAAAATATATTTATGACATTATCAAACTCTTTTTATGACATTATTAATATATGACATTATTGAAGGTTTTATGTATGGGAAACACTACGTTACTTATGAATTTAGTTGGGTACGGATTTTTCAAACAATCATATATTATAATTAAATGTTACGACACATTTTATTTTTTAATTTTAAATTAAATTAAAATTTTAAATTAATTTTTAATAAAGATACGGATAGCAAATTTAAACTTATTGATACGAAAGAATTAACTTTTAGTATTGTAAAATCAAAAAATCTTTTTATATTATGTTTATGAATTACTCATATACACTTAGACCACCTCCAGCGGCGGTTTTTCAATCAGGTTTGTCAACGTGGCATCATGCTTTTGCTTTTCAAATTGTTCCAAGTTGGCAAACGTAGTAAAGACATCAACGGTTCTTGCTTTTATTTTTATATTAAAAAATTCAAACTAGTCAATATTTTTATATTATAAAATTTAATATGAATAAAATATTCATTTATAAAGTAAAATTGTGGGACCCAATATGAGTTCTTCAGAGTTGCACCATTGGAGTGAAAAATTAATTGAGTTGCTTTAAGCTGACGTGGCTTAATAGGTCCCACAAAGAACCCAAAAATGGGTTCATGGTTGTGTTGGTGCACAATGAATAAAGATGGTGACAAAGAGAATAATAGAATAACGGCGCAAAAGAGATGAGAGAATAAATGTTGTATTCTACTTGCGTTGTTAATAAATGATAGCTACTACAAGGCTATTTATACAAAAGAAAATCTTGCCACATAAGCCCTAAAACAGACTAAACTAAGTGAACAAGTTTAGGGTACAAACAGTACAATACTACAAAATACTAAAGTACCCTTACTACTAAACAGCTAAGCTAATGGGACCCAGATAACATCTTCTGGTCAACGACATCTTCTGAGTAACCATCAGAAGATCAGCCCACATCACAACTTCTGATGCTCATCTTCTGAATATTGAATTACTCTTCAATACCATCCCTTAATTCATATTCAGCTAGCCAAAATCTACAACACCAACTCCATCCCTCAAACGGATAAGGTGTTCAGTCTTGTCATCCTTCATCAGAACATCTGCAAGTTTCTTCTGGTTGCTATAGTGTGCAACTTCTGATACTCCATTTAGAAATGCAGATTTCTCCTTGAAAACCCATCTGACGCTGATGGTTTTCTTCTCCTTTGGAAGCTTAGTTAACTTCCAAGTCTTATTTCCTTCTAAAGCCTCAAGTTCATCTTTTATGGCATTCAGCCAGCCTTTCTTCTCGAGTGCTTCTTCAATACCCAATAGTTCAGAATCTCCTTCTGATTCTGGAACCATATCTCCTTCTGGATTTTCTTCAGAAGTTTGATTACCACCAGAAGTTCCACCTTTGTTAACTTCTGGGTCTTGTTCAAAAACACCACCTTTAGAAGTTGGATCGCCTTCAGAAGCTCTGCCTTCAGAAGTTCCAACTTCATAATCTTTTCTTTCAGAATCATGACCACCGTCAGAAGTTGGACTACCTTCAGAAGCTCCACCTTCAGAAGTACCATCTTCAACGTCATGATTAACACCAGAAACATGATCATCTTTAGAAGCTTGTCCTCCAGAACCTATGTCTTCAGAGTTTTCCCTTCCAGAAGCATGACCACCACCAGATTCTTGATCATCATCAAAATCTGGATTAGAATCAGATTCACCATCTGACTCATCTTCAGAGTCTCCAAAAGATTCTTCATCTTCTGACTCTAAATCTTCTTCAGAACTTTCAAGTTCTGACTCATCATCAGAAGCAAAATCTTCTTCAGATTCTGACTCATCTTCTGATTCTCCTTCAGACTCAGAATCACCTTCGGATTCTGACTTGTCTTCAGCTTCAGAGTCATCTTCTAACTCTGACTCATCTTCAGAAACCTTAGATTCTGACTCTTCTTCAGAATCTTCAAAGTCATCTTCTGATTCTGAATCATATAAAAATACTCCTTCAGAATATTCAGAGTTATCTTCTTCCCCTTCAGCATCAGAAAATGACAAACTCACAGGTTCCTCATCAGATTCATACGCCATTAATAGCACAGGTTCATCATCAGAATCTCCTCTGGCTATTTTTGCTTCTTCTTTGTTTGACCAACAATCTTTAGCAAAGTGGCCAAACCTATTACAACAGTAACACTGAACCATTCTCTTGTCATACTTCTCCTTTCCCTTCTGATGTTTCTCCTCATCAGAATAGAAGACTTCTGACTTCTGTGATCTACCATGTTTTTTCAGCTTCTGGTCCTTCTTGACAAAATAAGCCTTCAGAGCCTGCTCAACTTCCCTCTCAGAAGTTCTTTCAGTCAGACGCAACTCTTGCGCCTCTAGACTACTTTGCAGCTCTTTTATTCTCATGGTGTCCAGATCTTTAGAATGTTCAATCGCTACAACAATGTAATCAAATTGAGGAGTAAGTGACCTCAATATCTTCTCTATGATTACTTGTTCAGAAAGAGTTTCTCCACAAGCCTTCATCTCATTAGTGATCACAATCACTCTAGAGATATACTCAGAGACTTTCTCATTGTTCTTCATGTTGAGATTCTCATATTGCTTTCTCAGGGATTGAAGCTTCACCTTCTTCACTGATACGTCACCACCGTAACACCTGACCAGTATATCCCACGCCTCCTTTGACGTCATAGAATCAGCAATCTTCTCAAACACATTCACATCCACACACTGATGGATGAAGAACAACGCCTTTTGGTCTCTCTTCTTCGTCTCTCTCTGCGCTTCTCTTTGTTCTTCCGTTTCATCCGCTGCAACCGGAATATATCCTCCAGTGACAAGATCTAGAACATCTTGAGCACCAAATAATACACGCATTTGAATCATCCATCTATTCCAGTTTTTACCATCAAGAACTGGAAGTTTGGTATTCAAGTTGCTTCCACTCATCTTTAAACTTGTGCAGACAAAAACAGATTTCACTCACACTCACACAGTGTTTCCCAACCCACAAACAATCAAGAAAAATGTGATTCAACACAACTTTGTTTCCCAGAAACAAAATCAATCACACAGTCACACAAACTCACGTTCACTCGTGTTTCCCTGTGTTTGGAACCGGAGCTCTAGATACCAATTGTTGGTGCACAATGAATAAAGATGGTGACAAAGAGAATAATAGAATAACGGCGCAAAAGAGATGAGAGAATAAATGTTGTATTCTACTTGCGTTGTTAATAAATGATAGCTACTACAAGGCTATTTATACAAAAGAAAATCTTGCCACATAAGCCCTAAAACAGACTAAACTTAGTGAACAAGTTTAGGGTACAAACAGTACAATACTACAAAATACTAAAGTACCCTTACTATTAAACAGCTAAGCTAATGGGACCCAGATAACATCTTCTGGTCAACGACATCTTCTGAGTAACCATCAGAAGATTAGCCCACATCACAACTTCTGATGCTCATCTTCTGAATATTGAATTACTCTTCAATACCATCCCTTAATTCATATTCAGCTAGCCAAAATCTACAACACCAACTCCATTCCTCAAACGGATAAGGTGTTCAGTCTTGTCATCCTTCATCAGAACATCTGCAAGTTTCCTCTGGTTGCTATAGTGTGCAACTTCTGATACTCCATTTAGAAATGCAGATTTCTCCTTGAAAACCCATCTGACGCTGATGGTTTTCTTCTCCTTTGGAAGCTTAGTTAACTACCAAGTCTTATTTCCTTCTAAAGCCTCAAGTTCTTCTTTTATGGCATTCAGCCAGCCTTTCTTCTCGAGTGCTTCTTCAATACCCAATAGTTCAGAATCTCCTTCTGATTCTGGAACCATATCTCCTTCTGGATTTTCTTCAGAAGTTTGATTACCACCAGAAGTTCCACCTTTGTTAACTTCTGGGTCTTGTTCAAAAACACCACCTTTAGAAGTTGGATCGCCTTCAGAAGCTCTGCCTTCAGAAGTTCCAACTTCATAATCTTTTCTTTC